>NC_134353.1:373434302-373694302 GCF_048569485.1 Anomaloglossus baeobatrachus
TAGATGTTGATGGACAAGCAAATCACAATGATTTTTTTTATTATTCTTATCTTCAGTGAGTGATTTTGGGCAGAAACATGCATATAGACATACCAGTAAATCCCTCACATCTTGGATTTTTAAAGCGGTGGCATTATCACAACAAGCCAATGTGTCATAAGTAGTGAGTAGATATGAAAGACAACCTTGGAATCGTATGTGCACGCATAGCTTTTTCCTGCAGGGAGTGGAGTAGGATTTGTGATGAGGCGGACACAGAGGTGAGTGCCACTCGTCAGACACTCCCAATTCATAAAGAAGTGTACATCTCTTCATGAATCAGAAGTGTCCAACTCCAGCATGTCTCCTCATAAAAACTGGTGTGAGCACCCCTACAAGATGCTGGGAAAGTCTCCAAATATTTCATGGTTTTCGTTACTTTCTACATTCTCACCAACTGAATCAAAAATAAATGAAAAATGTCCGTAGCTATAAACAGGTCCATTTAGTATTCTGCAAAGGTTGGACAGAACCCGTGCACAAATTATTTAATGTACCTCCTGATGATCAAAGCTTGTACAATCACTGCAGCAATTCCTCCAAAGATTAGAAGAGGAGACTGCTGATCACACTGCACACCATCCACAGTAATGAGCGCCTCTAATCATTGTATCCAGTCTACCTGTACGTTTTAGGCTGAATTTTATACATTTTCCTTGATTTATTTAGAAAAGACATTTGTGCAATTTACCTTTTACCACCTTTTTTTAAGGTCAACTATTAGCTTCAGTGAACAAAAATATAACAGTGTAGATGAAAGTAGAGAAAAATCTGATAGAGCATAAAAGACTTAAAGGGAACCTGTCATGAGAAATGTCCCCCTAAAACCTAACAGATTCCCCCTCTGCAGCTCCTGGGCTGCATTCTATAAAGGTCCCTGTTATGATTGTGGCCACTTTCTGACCTAAAAAAAGTGTTTATAAAGTTGTACCTTTTTTGCTTCTGATTCTGTAAATACGTCCCGGAGGCGGGCTGCCTGATGGCCGTTATTCTGCCCCCTGGTCCTGTATGCCGCCCCCCTCGCTGATTACAATAATACTGGACGCCGCCCCCTGCTACATCCATCGCCGCGCATGCCCAGTGCCCATCTGTCGGGGATGAGCACTGTGCCTAGCGTCACCGCTGGTGACGTGCACGCAGGGTTAAGATTATGGGCGGTGCTGTGATGTTTATTCCTAAGCAACCGCCCATAATCGCGGGGCCGCGCTTGCCCCCTCGGCCTGCTTCGTTCTGCGCAAGCGCGCTGCTGCTGACCCCCACGTCACCTCCTTCCCATCTTGCCCCGAGGCAGGAAATAGATGGGAGGAGCGGTGACTACACCGATCAGGAGGAGACGCGGAGATCAGATTACCAGCAGCGCGCTTGCGCAGAACGAAGCAGGCCGATAAACATCACAGCACCGCCCATAATCTTAACCCTGCATGCACGTCACCAGCGGTGACGCTAGGCACAGTGCTCATCCCCGAGAGATGGGCACTGGGCATGCGCGGCGATGGATGTAGCAGGGGGGCGGCGTCCAGCATTATTGTAATCAGCGAGGGGGGCGGCATACAGGACCAGGGGGCAGACTAACGGCCATCAGGCAGCCCGCCCCCGGGACGTATTTACAGAATCAGAAGCAAAAAAGGTACAACTTTATAAACACTTTTTTTAGGTCAGAAAGTGGCCACAATCATAACAGGGACCTTTATAGAATGCAGCCCAGGAGCTGCAGAGGGGGAATCTGTGAGGTTTTAGGGGACATTTCTCATGACAGGTTCCCTTTAAAGCATCGCTGAATCTGTAATAAAAAGTTTACAGCAGAAGATAGATTTCCTAACCCTACAGCGTTAGACCAGAGTCACCCCGATCCCATCTATGGCTCTCACTGCGCCGTCACCCTGATCCCATCTATGGCTCTCACTGCGCCGTCACCCGGATCCCATCTATGGCTCTCACTGCGCCGTCACCCCGATCCCATCTATGGCTCTCACTGCGCCATCGCCCTGATCCCATCTATGGCTCTCACTGCGCCATCGCCCTGATCCCATCTATGGCTCTCACTGCACCGTCACCCTGATCCCATTTATGGCTCTCACTGTGCAGTCACCTTGATCACCTCTATGGTTCTCACTAGGCTGTCATCTTGATCTCCTCTATGGCTCTCACTGTGCTATGTGTAAGATCTACCAATCACAAGTTACATTTCAAATAAACACCCCTAAAACACAAGTGAAGAAAGATGGGGGATTCTTCCTTGGCTTCTTATCCCAAAACACTTGATCCTCTATGGCTCTCACTGTGCTGTTACCTTGATCTCCTTTATGGCTTTCACTGCACAGTCACCTTGATGCCATCTATGGCTTTCACTATGCTGTTACCTTGATCTCCTCTATGACTCACTGTGGAGTCACCATGATCTCCTCTATGGCTCTCAATGTGCTGTAAGATCCAGCACTTACAAGTTACATTTCATACAAACACCCCTAAACACATGAGTGTAGAAAGATATCCCAAAACATGTGTCAAGGCCCTTTAAAAGGAGACAATAAAGAGAATTTTGTTTACTTACCGTAAATTCTTTTTCTTATAGTTCCGTATTGGGAGACCCAGACATTGGGTGTATAGCTTCTGCCTCCGGAGGACACACAAAGTACTACACTCAAAAGTGTAGCTCCTCCCTCTGAGCTTATACATCCCCTGGAGAACCAGATCTAGCCAGTTTAGTGCAAAAGCTGAAGGAGAATAGCCACCCACAAGTAAAAACAGAGCAAGAACCGGAACAACCGGAGACTCCACGACAACAGCCGGTGATAACACGCCGAACAAGAAACTGCCAACAGGGAGGGTCCTGGGTCTCCCAATACGGAACTATAAGAAAAAGAATTTACGGTAAGTAAACAAAATTCTCTTTTTCTTTATCGTTCCTATGGGAGACCCAGACATTGGGACGTCTCAAAGCAGTCCATGGGTGGGAATAAACAGAAAAACTAAGAAGTAGGCGGAGCCTAACTTCACAAATGGGCGACAGCTGCCTGAAGGATGCGTCTGCCCAAGCTCGCACCTGCCGAAGCATGAGCATGCACTTGGTAGTGCTTTGAAAAGGTATGCAGGCAAGTCCAAGTGGCAGCCTGACAGACTTGTTGAGCCGTAGCCTGGTGCCTGAAAGCCCAAGCTCTGGTCGAGTGTGCCTTGATCCCCGGCGGGGGAGGCACCTGAGAACACTGGTAGGCATCCGAAATGGTCGACCTAATCCAACGGGCTAAGGTCGGCTTAGAAGCAGAGAGGCCCTTAAGCCGACCTGTGGTTAGCACAAAAAGAGAGGTGCACCGCCTAAGAGCAGCGGTGCGAGACACATAGATCCGGAGAGCACGCACCAGATCCAGAGTATGCAACGCTTTTTCAAAGCGATGAACAGGAGCCGGACAAAAGGAAGGTAGGGTAATGTCCTGGTTAAGGTGGAAAGGAGAAACCACCTTAGGAAGAAAGTCCGGAGTCGGACGGAGAACCACCTTGTCTTGATGAAAAACCAAAAAAGGTGACTGAAGAGAGCACAGCCAAATCAGAGACTCTCCTGAGGAAAGTTATGGCCACTAGAAAGACCACTTTCTGTGTAAGACGAGACAAAGAAACCTCCCTAAGAGGCTCAAAGGGGGGTTTCTGCAAAACCGTGAGAACCAAATTGAGGTCCCAGGGATCCAAGGGCCGCCGGTAAGGCGGAATGATGTGAGACGCGCCCTGCAAGAAGGTGCGGACCTGAGCCAGCCGGGCGATACGCTGCTGAAACAGCACTGACAGAGCCGAGACTTGTCCCTTGAGAGAGTTGAGGGACAGTCCAAGCTGCAGACCGGACTATAGAAAGGACAGAAGGGTCGGCAAGGAAAAAGGCTAAGGAGGATGGCCGGAAGAGCGACACCAGGACAGGAAAATTTTCCAAGTCCTGTGATAGATCTTGGCAGAGGAAGACTTACGGGCCCGAGTCATAGTGGAGATGACTTCAGGGGGGATACCGGAAGCCGTCAAGATCCAGGACTCAAGAGCCACGCCGTCAATCTGAGAGCCGCAGAATTCTGGCGGAAAAACGGACCTTGTGAGAGAAGGTCTGGACGGTCCGGAAGATGCCACGGCACCTCTACGGACAGATGGAGCAGGTCTGGATACCAAGCTCGCCTGAGCCAGTCCGGAGCAATGAGGATGACTCGACGGCCCTCCATTCTGATCTTGCGCAGAACTCTGGGCAAGAGAGCTAGAGGGGGAAACATGTAGGACAGACGAAACTGGGACCAGTCTTGAACCAGAGCGTCCGCGGCGATTGCCTGAGGATCGCGGGAGCGAGCCACGTAAACCGAAACCTTGTTGTTGTGACGGGATGCCATTAGGTCCACGTCCGGAGTGCCCCACTTGCGGCAGATTGACTGAAACACTGCCGGATGCAGGGACCACTCGCCACTGTCCACGGTTTGACGGCTGAGAATCTGCCTCCCAGTTTTCCACGCCTGGGATGTGGACTGCGGATATGGTGGACTTGGAGTCCTCCGTCCATTGAAGAATGCGTTGTACCTCCGACATTGCCAGGCGGCTGCGTGTCCCGCCTTGGTGATTGATGTAGGCAACCGCTGTCGCGTTGTCTGACTGGACTCGGATGTGCTTGCCCGCCAATAGGTGGTGAAAAGCTAGGAGAGAGCCAGAAGCACGGCTCTGGTTTCCAGCACATTGATCGAGAGGGCTGACTCGGACGGAGTCGAAGTGCCCTGCGCTCTGTGGTGGAGACATACCGCTCCCCAGCCGGATAGACTGGCATCCGTGGTGAGGATCACCCAGGACGGGGCCAGGAAGGAGCGCCCCTGAGACAGAGAGAGGGGCTGAAGCCACCACTGAAGCGAACTCCTGGTCTGTGGCGACAGAGCCACTAACCTGTGCAAGGAGGAAGGCCGCTTGTCCCAACAGCGGAGAATGTCCAGCTGCAGTGGACACAGATGGAACTGGGCAAAGGGAACAGCCTCCATTGACGCCACCATCTGACCCAGCACCTGCATCAGGTGCCTGACGGAATAACGGCGGGGCCTCAGCAGAGAGCGCACCGCCAGTTGGAGGGACTGCTGTTTGATTAAGGGCAACTTCACAAGTGCCGGCAGAGTCTCGAACTGCATCCCTAGGTACGTGAGCCTCTGGGTCGGAGTCAGAGTGGATTTGGGCAGATTGACAAGCCACCCGAATTGGGCTAGAGTGGCGAATGTGAGCGAGACACTCCGCTGACAGTCTGCGCTGGATGAAGCCTTGACTAGAAGGTCGTCCAGGTAAGGAATCACTGCCAACCCCTGGAGGTGCAGAACCGCAACCACTGCTGCCATGACCTTGGTGAAAACCCGAGGGGCCGTGGCTAACCCGAAGGGAAGAGCCACGAATTGGAAATGTTCCTCTCAGATTGCAAAACGTAGCCAACGCTGGTGTGAAACTGCAATTGGCACATGGAGATCGACATCAGAGATGCCTATGGATGCCAGGAAATCCCATTGGGTCATTGAGGCAATGACTGACCGCAGAGACTCCATGCAAAAATGCCGCACCTGAACATGCTTGTTGAGAAGCTTGAGATCCAGGATGGGCCGGAAGGAACCGTCCTTTTTGGGGACTAGGAAGAGATTTGAGTAGAAACCTCTGAACCGTTTCCGGGCGGGAACCGGTACAATTACTCCGTTGGCCTGCAAGGATGCCACGGCCGGAGAGAAGGCGGCGGCCTTGGAGCAGGGGGGAGTTGACAGAAAAAAAATCTGTTTGGCGGGCTGGAAGAGAATTCTATCCTGTAGCCGTGGGAGATGATATCTCGCACCCACTGATCGGAGAAGTGTTGAAACCACGCGTCGCCAAAGTGGGAGAGCCTGCCACCGACTAAGGACGTTGCTGGCGCGGACAGATAGTCAAGAGGAGGCTGCCTTAGTGGCAGCAGCTCCTGCGGTCTTCTGTGGACGCGCCTTTGTGCGCCAGTTGGATTTTTGGTCCTTGGCTGAGTTAGTGGACGAGGCCGAGGGCTTAGAGGACGACCAGTTGGAGGAACGAAAGGAACGAAACCTCGACTGGTTCCTACCCTGGACAGGTTTCCTGGTTTTGGTTTGTGGCATGGAAGTACTCTTCCCGCCAGTAGCTTCCTTAATAATTTCATCCAGCTGTTCACCAAACAGCCTGGACCCAGCAAAAGGGAGTCCAGCAAGGTACTTCTTTGAAGAAGCATCTACCTTCCACTCTCGAAGCCACAAGATCCTGCGGATAGCGAGTGAATTAGCCGAAGCCACCGCAGTGCGGTGAGAAGCCTCCAGCATGGCAGACATGGCATAGGATGAAAAAGCTGAAGCTTGGGAAGTTAAGGTAACCATTTCGGGCATAGATTCCCTGGCGAGGGAATGCATCTCCTCTAGAGAAGCAGAGATGGCTTTGAGAGCCCACACTGCTGCAAAAGTTGGGGAGAACGAGGCCCCTGCCACCTAATATACAGATTTGGCCAGAAGGTCAACCTGGCGGTCAGTGGAATCCTTAAGAGAGGTGCCATCAGCCACTGATACAACGGTCCGGGCTGAGAGTCTAGACACCGGGGGGGTCTACCTTTGGTGAATGAGCCCACTCCTTGACCACCTCAGGTGGAAAGTGAAAACGGTCATCAGAACCACGCTTTGGGAAGCGTTTGTCAGGACAGGCCCTAGGCTTGGTCACAGCGGCCTGAAAACTGGAGTGGTTAAAGAACACACTCTTTGTCCTCTTAGGCGAGGTAAACTGGTGCTTTTCTGCCAGAGAGGGTTGCTCCTCTGATACTGGCGGATTGAGGTCCAGTACGGAATTAATGGACGCAATCAAATCACTAACATCTGAGTCACTTTCGGACAGATCAATGGGGCACATGGAGTTAGCCTCCGAGCCCCCTGTAAAGGCATCCTCCTCGTCCCACGAGTCAGCTTCTGAAACAGAGCCGCGGGACGAGGAAGGAGAGGGAGCTCTGCGTCTCCTCTTAGGAGGACGGGGTCTGGGACCAGATGATGAATCCTCTGTGAGCTCCGCTGAGAGAGCCCTAGCAGCAGAGGCACCCTGTGAAGGGGGCTGATGCATGTTCAGCAAAGTCCTGGACAGCTGTCCCATGGAGTCGGCAAAAGACTGGGAGATAGGCCTAGATAAAAATTCTACCCAAGCCGGGGGTTCAGCCACAGGAGCCGGAGCAGCCGGAGAGACCACTGGGGGTGCGATTCCAGGCTGAGGCATCGTCAGGTTAGAGCAGGCAACACAATGTGGATAGGTGCTCGGTTCAGGCAGTAGGAGCTTACATGCAGTGCATACTGAATACAGCTTTGGAGCCTTGCTCCTCGCATGAGACATGCTTCTGGAGTGGGGGCTTGCCAGAATGACCCCCAGAGAGTATATACAGAGGTCCACAACCAGAGGTTGTGGATTACCAGACCGCTGGAGCGGTGTTGTGTGCCCTCCAGATCCCGAAGCCCGGACCCTCAAGCACCTCAGCAGGGATGCTGCAGACCAGTGCTAATCGCAGAGAAAACGCTGAGAAAATGGCGCCGGAGCGAAGAGAGGGGGCGGGACCTACCCTGAGAGCGGGATCTGGAGGGCCAAAGAGACTTACAGGGGAGGAGACATGTACCCAGTGAGGAGTGTCCCTCCCCTGTGCAGAACGGCCGCTGGGCGGAGCCGCGCTGTCCCTCTGCATGAATGACATGCGAGGGCAGTGAAACCGAAAGTAGGCCTCCGGCGAAGCCGGGGCCTAAATTTGAGCGGTGCGGCCGGCGCGCAGGTACCATCGGCGCGGTTCTCAGGCGACAGCCAGAGAACCCGCCGGAAATGTCAGAAAACTCACTCAGCACACTCTCCCACAACAATAAAGTACAGGGACCCCTAATATATAAACATCTCAGTTACTTAGCTTGCTGAGACGCAGGGTTCCAAGTCCCTGGGGATGAGTGCTCCGGTCAGCAGGATCCTGAAGGGCTGCGGATGGAGACTGGTCTCCTGCCAAGCATGGAGAACAGTGCTGGCTCCCACTTCAAGCCAGAGCCCAGGAGGGATGGTGAAGGAGCACGGCATGTAAGGCTCCAGCCTTGGAATCAACCTTAACAGCACCGCCGACACAATGGGGTAAGAAGGGACATGCCGGGGGTCCAGACTTGGACCCGCTTTTCTTCAAACTCTTTCCAAAAATCAAAAATCAGATGAGAATGCATGTGTGGATGTATGCCTCCTGAACACAAAGCAATAAACTGGCTAGATCTGGTTCTCCAGGGGGTGTATAAGCTCAGAGGGAGGAGCTACACTTTTGAGTGTAGTACTTTGTGTGTCCTCCGGAGGCAGAAGCTATACACCCAATGTCTGGGTCTCCCATAGGAATGATAAAGAAATTACATTTTAGGATTGCTATCTCCAATAAGTGGTATTAAAGTTCCTGTCCCCTTCCGCTCAGAAGAGACAATTTAAATCTCTTACCAGAAGACCTAAATGAGATTTCTCATTTCAATAAGGGCAGATTGCAGCACATTGCTTAGGATATGAAGCCTTCCACAGAGAGTGATGTCCTGAAACTGCATTAGATGTATGAAAACAACAATTGTGTGTTGTGCACTTTATTTCAACCTCCATCTGTATTTCTATACAAGAATTGAGCAATGATACATGGAAACAAGAACCCTAGCGGTTTGCAAGTCTGGAAAAATATTTGCATGTCCCAGAAACAAATAGTCTTATAGAAAAGCTGCAGGGGCCACATATATGTAAGGCATTGTGATATTGTGATGATTAACAAGTCTACAGCCACAAAGTGACTGCAGATTTACTGATTTAGACTGGACAACCCCTTTAATAAACGCCTTCTCATCAGTTTAATTTTCAACTAAAAGGGAACCTGTCAGCAGAAATTTTGCAATAAACCTAAGATTCCCCCTCTGCAGCTCCTGGGCTGCATTCTAGAAAGGTTTTTGTTATTGTGCCCCCTTTGAGACCAAAATAAATACTTTATAAAGTCTTACCTTTTCCTATGCAAATCTTTTTTTTTATGGACACGGGGGCGGGCTGTCTTGCGTCCGTTAGTCACCCTCCTGCCGCTTTCTCCGCCGCTCCTCCCATCTATTTCCTTCTCCAGAGAAAGATGGGTAAGAGGTGACGTGGGTTCATCTGGCCAGCGCTTGCGCAGAACGGTGGAGGCACAGTGCTCAGTCCCGCGAGAGTGGCACGGCGCATGCGCGAGACCTCGGGAGCACTTGGCGGCATCCTCAGTTATGGAAATGAGCGATGGGGACGGCGTAAAGCGGCAGGAGGACGACTAGTGGACACAAGAGAGCCCGCCCCCGTGCCATAACAAAAAAGATTTGCATAGGAAAAGGTAAGACTTTATAAAAGTATTTATTTCGGTCTCAAAGGGGGCCTTTCTAGAATGCAGCCCAGGAGCTGCAGAGGGGGAATCTTTTAGGTTTATTGCAAAATTTCTGCCGACAGGTTCCCTTTAAGATGGTGTGAGGGGTCAAGGGTTAGGTTCAGAAGGGCCCTATTCAGACAAGTGTGAGACCTGCATCACTAACATTTATGGTATCGTTTCTATACCACAAATATATAAGATGGCAACACCCTTTTAAAGGGAGGAATTTTTGTCACGCAGATCATTCCCTTGTACATGTAACCTGCCATACACAATACTCTAATCACACAGCTAGGCATGAGTGCACTAGGGAAAGCAGTGCACACAGTTTCTATGGTCGCTGGCAGCATGCAGGTAGTTCAGTACTGGGCAAACAAATGAAGAAAATCACTGGAAAGCCATTTCCAACAATAAAAGCAGCGAGCAGCTGCAAAAGACCAGAGGACGAAAACACGAAATGTGCAACTAACAGCACGTATCACTGTTGTGCCGCATAACACCAGTCACTGAATAGAAACATGCACTTCAGGGTCCTATCACATCTAGGGAAAAGAACTGGAGCATAACAAGCCACGCATTCACATCATTGGGCAGCCAAAGTGGGCTATACCGTCTGGGTGGGACAGGGCGGATTTTCTTCATACCACTGTCTATATTACAGAACAAAAGAAAATTCACACTGATCGCTACGGCCGATTTAGACTGCCGCTTCCCGGCTTTCACATGGGAATAGTATTCCCGCTACAATATAGAATATAGAGAGGTGTCATCTTTCCATGTTATCCTGTCTGTGATAATGAGAATTCTGAAAAATTATCTGTACACAGCAGGGAGTGTGAGCTAGTATTCAACTTAGGCTAGTTTCACACTTGCGTTGGACGGCTTCCGTAGCATTGCGTTGTGTGACGGATGCAACGGATGCATTGCATATAGTGGCACAACGCAATGCTACGGATCGTACAAAATAACAGAAAGCATTATTTTTTTCTTCTTTACATTACCGGCAGCCGACTATTGTGAACGATCAGCTGATCGCTCTTAATAGCCGGCGGCCGAGCGCTCAGCTGAGCGCCCTGACATGCCGGCGGCCGAGCGCTCAGCTGAGCGCCCTGACATGCCGGCGGCCGAGCGCTCAGCTGAGCGCCCTGACATGCCGGCGGCCGAGCGCTCAGCTGAGCGCCCTGACATGCCGGCGGCCGAGCGCTCAGCTGAGCGCCCTGACATGCCGGCGGCCGAGCGCTCAGCTGAGCGCCCTGACATGCCGGCGGCCGAGCGCTCAGCTGAGCGCCCTGACATGCCGGCGGCCGAGCGCTCAGCTGAGCGCCCTGACATGCCGGCGGCCGAGCGCTCAGCTGAGCGCCCTGACATGCCGGCGGCCGAGCGCTCAGCTGAGCGCCCTGACATGCCGGCGGCCGAGCGCTCAGCTGAACGTTCGGCCGCCGAGAAATAAAATAGTTTGTGATTTAAAAAAAAAAAAAAAAAAGCATGCGCAGTGAAAGATAAATGTTTCCGCTGCTCAAAAAAACGTTACATGCTGCGTTCCATCCGCCCGACGCAGCGTCAAAATAACGATGCTGCGTCGTCCAGCGGATGCAACGCTGACACTTGAGTTACAGTGAGTCGTCCATACAAGTCTATGGAGAAGAGAGCAGTGCATTAACGGACTGCGCTATTCTCCATAGTGACGGACTGCGCTGAACGCAAGTGTGAAAGTAGCCTTAGTGGCCACTGAGAAAACTGCAAAATGTGATTCTTATTTTTAATATAGATCGTGACATGGGGGGGGGGGGGGGGGGGGAGGAAAACAAAATCAATATTTTAGAATGTACAATAAAACCAGATTTAAAACAATAGCTCCTTGTATAACAACAAATTCACTTTATATTATCCTGCAGGTTTTAGATCTGCTACATGCAGATTCAGGCTGATACAGGTTTTAGGCTATGTGCGCACGTTGCGTATTTACATGCAGTTACGCTGAGATCTGCACCGCAGCGTAACTGCATGCGCCCTGCGTCCCCTGCACAATCTATGGAGATTGTGCAGGAGCTGTGTGCACGTGGCGTATTAGCTCGACTGCTGCCCGAAGCGCGCGTTCTAAGAAGTGACATGTCACTTCTTTCCTGCGCTTTGCCTGCATCCCTCGCTCTGTCTGTCTATAGGAGGGGCTGCAGGCAGAGCGCATGGAATCCGCTTTATTTTTTTTTTCATTACGGACTGTTTCTGCAGCGATTTGAAGCGCACGTGTGCTGTTCAAATCGCTGCAGAAATTTCTGCACTGACAGTACGCAACGTGCATACATAGCCTTAGGCATGGTATATGAGGATCCGGGCTGATGCAGGTTTTAGGCATGGTACATGCAGATCCGGGCTGATGCAGGTTTTAGGCGTGGTACATGCAGATTCGGGCTGATGCAGGTTTTAGGCGTGGTACATGCAGATCCGGGCTGAAGCAGGTTTTAGGTATGGTATATGAGGATCCGGGCTGATGCAGGTTTTAGGCGTGGTACATGCAGATCCGGGCTGATGCAGGTTTTAGGCATGGTAAATGCAGATCCGGGCTCATGCAAGTTTTAGGCGTGGTAAATGCAGATCCAGGCTGATGTAGGTTTTAGGCATGGTAAATGCAGATCCGGGCTGATGCAGGTTTTAGGCATGGTACATGCAGATCCGGGCTCATGCAGGTTTTAGGCATGGTACATGCAGATCCAGGCTGATGCAGGTTTTAGGAGTGGTAAATGCAGATTCAGGCTGATGCAGGTTTTAGGAGTGGTACATGCAGATTCGGGCTGATGTAGGTTTTAGGCTATGTGCCCACGCTGCAGAAAATGCGCGGAATTTGCCGTGGATTTTTCGCGGAAATTCCGCGGATTTTTCAAAAATCTGCAGCACAGCTACTCCCCAGCCATTTCTATGGCATTTGGGAACTGCTGTGCCCACGCTGCGGATTTTTCCGCAGCGGAAATAATGCGGATTTCCCTGCGGAAAAATCAGCAGCATGTCAATTATTCCTGCGGATTTCTCCGCAGGGTCCCATATACTTACCTGCCTTGATAGCAGACACCCGAGTCACTTTCTCCGTCCGGTGTACAGCAGCGCGATAGATCCAGGTACAGGAAGGAAGAGGTGGGCGGGGCCTGCACGAGCTCCGGTCATGTGACAGCTGGAGCTAGTTCAGGCCCGCCCACCTTCTCCTGCAGACGCTGACAGAGTGACCCGGCCGCCGGAAAGCGAGGTGCTGCGTGATGGAGGTAAGTATGAACTCCCCTGATCACTGCAGCACTTGTTCTGCATTGAGGATGCAGTGCCGAAGCCATGGTACTGTATCCTCAATGCAGAATGCCCGCACCATATCCGCAGGACATAAAGTTTTGCTGCGGTTTTCTGGGAGCTCATGCGGAATGTCCTGCGGATATATCCGCAGGACACTGTCCCCGTGGTCACATAGCCTTAAGCGTGGTACATGCAGATCCAGGCTCATGCAGGTTTTAGGCGTGGTACATGCAGATCCGGGCTGATGCAGGTTTTAGGCGTGGTACATGCAGATCCGGGCTGATGCAGGTTTTAGGCGTGGTACATGCAGATCCGGGCTGATGTAGTTTTTACAGCGGAGACAAATCCTGTGCACTCATCAATGTGACGCACAGAAAGGTCAATTATGTCTAGTATCTTATTTAAAAGCTGGATGTGAGAATGTACAAGTCGTCTTATTCTCCGAGCCACGGCCCATTACGTATGCCCTCAGCATTTCAGAAGCTTCCAATAATTATTCTTATTACTCACGAATAAACTTATCTTTGTGTCTCTCTGAATGTATCAGTAATTTCCATTTCATTTAAAGCCGGAGTTCAGAACAATCTCAGTACAGCTGTAAATGCCACCGACTATTTACATGATATTCATTTGGATAAAGGGTATTGTCTAACAAAAAAAAAAAAATCATTACATTGATGCAGATGTATAGTTGAAGCGTGTAGCGGTGTAAAATTCAGCTAAATGTGTACTATTCATTACAGACAGACATCTGTACGACTCCTTCCAGTGCCGTGCCATAATAAAAATCTAAGTAAAAGCAGCCTGCATGCGACAGGAACACAAATAAGATGTCTGGGAAATGGCCATTTATTTGTTCGCCTGGTGAAAAACTATTAGGAGGAAGCAGAAGACTGCAAGTGTGCCATTACTGGCCAAATAAAAGGGATTACAGCGCGGGCCCTGCTCATAACAAGGACTAGGAGCCGTCACCGCAAACAGACGGAGATTAAAAGGGCGGATGCATCATTAGATCTATGCGAGAAGCAAACTTTGCCGTTAACCACTTGAAATGTTGTGAAGTCCAGACATCGGGAGCCGCTATTAGTCATAATGAGGGCCATGCATACCTGAGAGTACATCATTAACACCTATGTACTGCAGAGGTAAAGCAATGGAGATCAGTGGCGGATAGAGGATACTACAAAGGAAAATTCCCAGACAAAGCATTCCAAGTGATGCACTCACTGTGTATAGCGCAGCTAACAGTCTGGGGGGAGAGTGTGCACTCAATGTTATGCGACTGCAGACTGCCAAACCGTGACAATGTGTACTGGGCACACTGTCACAATTCCCATGTATGCCCTGTATGAGTGGGCAGTCATGCGACCGCATATATACAATTTGCATACATGCAGTCCTGTGGCTGCACTCCTGCAATTCTCTCACCTTCCTTTTTGAAAGAAGCTAAATGAGACATGTCGGCAAGTGACCCCAAGTATGCAAATCGGATACGTGCTGTCACATGACTGTCCACTCGCACAGGGGAATCGTGACAGTGTGCTCTTGGCAGATTGTCAAGATTCAGAGAATGCAGATTGTGCACTTGTCTTATATAAGCCGGTCCATGTAACTGTGCTCTATAAACGGAAAACGACTCTGTGCTAAGGTTTAGTCGTCTACGAAACAAATCAGGCTTCCAAAGTTGTAAGGCAGTGTAAAGAAATGACCTGCCCATTCTTCAGCCCGTTAACGCCTTTACATGTACAAGCTATATTATAAAATTACCGTATTTACTCGAGTAGAAGCCGAGGTTTTCAGCCCATTTTTTAAGCTGAAAATGCCCCCCCTCTGTTTATACTCGGGTCAGGGTATCAAAAAAATTATTCTCATAGTCTTACCTCTCCTCCATTCCCCGCGGTGCCCTCAGCTGCTCCTTGTAGACCGCAAGGCACGTAGACACGTCCATGATAGCGTCTGATGCACAGGGCTGCAGGATGCCATCATGTCTTTACTGCAGTTGAATGCTTTACAGTGGCGGCGATGCAGCAAAGCATTCAACTGCTGTAAAGCGCTGACACCAGCGGTGGCCCCATGCGCACCGCTGCCGCCGTAAATCATTCAACTGCTGTAAATCCACGATGGTATCCTGCAGCAGCGGCTCCATGCACGGGACGTGATCATCAAGGAGTGCTTCTTGCAGACACATAGACCCCTCCGTGATCGCGTCCTGTACACTGGGCCGCCGCTGCTGCTGTCATGCATTCAACTGCAGTAAAGCCACGATGGCAGCCTGCAGCCCTGTGCATTGGACGCAATCACGGAGGGGTCTACAAGGAGCAGCGAAGGTCACCATGGGAATGGAGGACAGGCGAGCATAATTATTATTTCATAAAAGAGGACAAGAAGGGGACCGATAGGAAGACATTACTGTAGGGCACATTACTAGAGGGCGAAGGAAGGGGCACAAGGAGGGCACATTACAATAAGGGGAGGGGGCACAAGGATGGGGCACATTACTACAAGAGGGAACAAGTATGGGCACAGTACATTTTATTGGGATTTTTTTTTTTTTTTTTTTGAGACTTCTCAGTAGCTGCTGCGTTTCCCTCCCTAGGCTTGTACTGGAGTCAATACGGTTTCCCAGTTTTTTGTTGTAGAATTAGGGGCCTCGGCTTATACTCGGGTCGGCTTATACTCGAGTATATACGGTATATAGTACATACACTATTATTTATATATACACACATATATATATATATATATATATATATATATATATATATATATATATATATATATATATATATATATATATATATATATATATATATATATATATATATATATATATATATATATACACACACACACACACACACATATACATACATATATTTTTTGTTTTATAAGACCCCGGTATTATAAGACACACCCCAAATTTAGAGACTTAAAAAAAAAAAAAAAAAAAGTTTTATACGCCAATGTTGTCTTACCGGAGGGGTGCGGCAGCGGTGTTGTGGAGCAGGGTCACAGGAGGCAGATGCTGTGCTGGCAGCGGAAGCTGCAGTGGTTGTGTGGTGGAGCAGGCCGCTGCGACAAGTGTCTCAGATACTTTGTGTGCGGTCCAGGCTTCAAAGAAAAGGCGCCCAGAGCAGTGCGTGCACAGATGGAGCTCTCATCCAAGAGCTCCATCTGCACACGCGCTGACTCTGGGAGCCATCATTTGACGCCTGGACTGTGGACAGACTGTCTGGGACACCCACCGCAGCTTCTGCTGCCAACATAACCACCGCAGTACGCACAGCAAACCGGCCGCCCGCACAGAGTGGCAGCCAGCAGGGAGGCCGGCCGCCCACCCACCGGCACAGAGAGGCAGCCGCCCGCATGCAGACTGGCCCCCAGGCCCCCCGCACAGACAGCCCACCGCCAATTCTCAACCTCCTGACAAGCTATATTCAGATTTTAAGACGCACCCCTCATTTTCCTCAAATTTTTTTGGTGAAAAGTGCATCTTATATCCGCTGATAAAAGGGATTCGGCATTCAGAAAAGGCAATGTTACAACTAACCTTGCTCCCCCTGCCTTCACAGTCACCTTTAGATGCTTCAACACAAGATAAAAAAATGTTTATTGCTGCTAATGTACACGTGCATGTACTGAAAAGACAGAACAATAAAAGGGAATCAGGTTTTTGCCACCTAATCTGAAAGCAGGATAACGTAGGGGAAGAGACCCTGATTCCAGTGATGTGTCACTTACTGGGCTGCTTAGTGTAGTTTTGATAAAGAAGGGAATTTTGTTTACTTACCGTAAATTCCTTTTCTTCTAGCTCCAATTGGGAGACCCAGACAATTGGGTGTATAGGCTATGCCTCCGGAGGCCGCACAAAGTATTACACTTAAAAGTGTTAAGCCCCTCCCCTTCTGCCTATACACCCCCCGTGCTCCCACGGGCTCCTCAGTTTTGGTGCAAAAGCAAGAAGGAGGAAAAAGAATTATAAACTGGTTTAAAGTAACTTCAATCCGAAGGAATATCGGAGAACTGAAACCATTCAACATGAACAACATGTGTACACAAAAAAACAGGGGCGGGCGCTGGGTCTCCCAATTGGAGCTAGAAGAAGAAGGGAATTTTGTTACTTACCGTAAATTCCTTTTCTTCTAGCTCCTATTGGGAGACCCAGACGATTGGGGTGTATAGCACTGCCTCCGGAGGCCACACAAAGCATTACACTAAAAAGTGTAAGGCCCCTCCCCTTCTGGCTATACACCCCCAGTGGGATCACTGGCTCACCAGTTTTAGTGCAAAAGCAAGAAGGAGGAAAGCCAAGAACTGGTTTAAACAAATTCACTCCGAAGTAACATCGGAGAACTGAAAACCATTCAACATGAACAACATGTGTACCCGAAAAACAACCAAAAATCCCGAAGGACAACAGGGCGGGTGCTGGGTCTCCCAATAGGAGCTAGAAGAAAAGGAATTTACGGTAAGTAACAAAATTCCCTTCTTCTTCGGCGCTCCATTGGGAGACCCAGACGATTGGGACGTCCAAAAGCTGTCCCTGGGTGGGTAAAGAAATACCTTATGTTAGAGCTGCAAAGACAGCCCTCCCCTACGGGGAGGCAACTGCCGCCTGCAGGACTCTTCTACCTAGGCTGGCGTCCGCCGAAGCATAGGTATGCACCTGATAATGTTTGGTGAAAGTGTGCAGACTCGACCAGGTAGCTGCCTGGCACACCTGTTGAGCCGTAGCCTGGTGTCGTAATGCCCAGGACGCACCCACGGCTCTGGTAGAATGGGCCTTCAGCCCTGATGGAACCGGAAGCCCAGCAGAACGGTAGGCTTCAAGAATTGGTTCTTTGATCCATCGAGCCAGGGTGGCTTTGGAAGCCTGCGACCCTTTGCGCTTACCAGCGACAAGGACAAAGAGTGCATCCGAGCGGCGCAGGGTCGCCGTGCGGGAAATGTAGATTCTGAGTGCTCTCACCAGATCCAACAAATGTAAATCCTTTTCATACCGATGAACTGCATGCGGATAAAAGGAAGGCAAGGAGATATCCTGATTAAGATGAAAAGAGGATACCACCTTAGGGAGAAACTCCTGAATGGGACGCAGCACTACCTTGTCCTGGTGGAACACCAGGAAAGGAGCTTTGGATGACAGCGCTGCTAGTTCAGACACTCTCCGAAGAGACGTGACCGCTACTAGAAAGGCCACTTTCTGTGAGAGTCGAGAAAGTGACACATCCCTCAGAGGCTCGAAGGGCGGCTTCTGGAGAGTAACAAGGACCTTGTTTAGATCCCACGGATCTAACGGCCGCCTGTACGGAGGTACGATATGACAAACCCCCTGCAGGAAGGTGCGCACCTGAGAAAGTCGTGCTAGACGCTTCTGAAAAAACACGGATAGTGCCGAGACTTGCCCTTTAAGGGAGCCGAGCGACAAGCCCTTTTCCAACCCAGATTGTAGGAAGGAAAGAAAGACAGGTAACGCGAATGGCCAGGGAGATACTCCTTGTGCAGAGCACCAGGATAAGAAAATCTTCCACGTTCTGTGGTAGATCTTAGCAGAAGTGGACTTCCTAGCCTGTCTCATGGTGGCAACGACCCCTTGGGATAATCCTGAAGACGCTAGGATCCAGGACTCAATGGCCACACAGTCAGGTTCAGGGCCGCAGAATTCCGATGGAAAAACGGCCCTTGGGACAGTAAGTCTGGACGGTCTGGTAGTGCCCACGGTTGGCCGACCGTGAGATGCCACAGATCCGGGTACCACGACCTCCTCGGCCAGTCTGGGGCGACGAGTATGACGCGGCTGCAATCGGATCTGATCTTGCGTAACACTCTGGGCAAGAGTGCCAGAGGTGGAAACACATAAGGGAGCCGGAACTGCGACCAATCTTGCACTAAGGCGTCTGCCGCCAGAGCTCTTTGATCGCGAGACCGCGCTATGAAGGTCGGGACCTTGTTGTTGTGCCGAGACGCCATTAGGTCGACGTCCGGCACCCCCCAGCGGCGGCAGATTTCCTGAAACACGTCCGGGTGAAGGGACCATTCCCCTGCGTCCATGCCCTGGCGACTGAGGAAGTCTGCTTCCCAGTTTTCTACGCCCGGGATGTGAACTGCTGATATGGTGGATGCTCTTTCCTCTACCCACATGAGAATTCGCCTGACTTCCTGGAAGGCTTGCCGACTGCGTGTCCCTCCTTGGTGGTTGATGTATGCCACCGCTGTGGAGTTGTCCGACTGAATTCGGATCTGCTTTCCTTCCAGCCACTGCTGGAAGGCTAATAGGGCAAGATACACTGCCCTGATTTCCAGAACATTGATCTGAAGGGTGGACTCCTGCTGAGTCCACGTCCCTTGAGCCCTGTGGTGGAGAAAAACTGCTCCCCACCCTGACAGACTCGCGTCTGTCGTGACCACTGCCCAGGATGGGGGCAGGAATGATCTTCCCTGCGTTAATGAGGTGGGAAGGAGCCACCATAGCAGAGAATCCTTGGCCGTCTGAGAAAGGGAGACTTTCCTGTCTAGGGAAGTTGTCTTCCCGTCCCACTGGCGGAGAATGTCCCATTGAAGTGGACGCAGATGAAACTGCGCGAACGGGACTGCCTCCATTGCTGCCACCATCTTCCCTAGGAAGTGCATGAGGCGCCTTAAGGGGTGCGACTGACCCTGAAGGAGAGACTGCACCCCTGTCCGTAGAGACCGCTGCTTGTCCAGCGGAAGCTTCACTATCGCTGAGAGAGTATGAAACTCCATGCCAAGATACGTTAGTGATTGAGTCGGTGCCAGGTTTGACTTTGAAAAGTTGATGATCCACCCGAAAGTCTGGAGAGTCTCCAGCGCAACATTCAGGCTGTGTTGGCATGCCTCTTGAGAGGGTGCTTTGACAAGTAGATCGTCTAAGTAAGGGATCACCGAATGACCCTGAGAATGCAAGACTGCTACCACTGCCGCCATGACCTTGGTGAAAACCCGTGGGGCTGTCGCCAGACCAAATGGCAGAGCTACGAACTGGAGATGGTCGTCTCCTATCACGAAACGTAGGAAACGTTGGTGCTCTGTAGCAATCGGCACGTGGAGATAAGCATCTTTGATGTCTATTGATGCAAGGAAATCTCCTTGAGACATTGAGGCAATGACAGAGCGGAGGGATTCCATCCGGAACCGCCTGGCGTTCACATGCTTGTTGAGCAGCTTTAGGTCCAGAACAGGACGGAACGAGCCGTCCTTTTTTGGAACCACGAAGAGATTGGAGTAAAAACCTTGCCCTTGTTCCTGCAGAGGAACAGGGATCACCACTCCTTCTGCTTTTAGTGAGCACACCGCCTGCAGAAGGGCATCTGCTCGGTCGGGATGTGGGGAGGTTCTGAAGAACCGAGGCGGAGGACGAGAACTGAATTCTATCCTGTACCCGTGAGACAAAATGTCTGCTACCCACCGGTCTTTGACCTGTGGCAGCCAAATGTCGCAAAAGCGGGAGAGCCTGCCACCGACCGAGGATGCGGAGGGCTGAGGCCGAAAGTCATGAGGCAGCCGCCTTGGAAGCGGTTCCTCCGGTTGCTTTCTTGGGGCGTGACTGAGCCCGCCAGGAAACTGAGCTCCTTTGCTCCTTCTGAGTCCCTTTGAACGAGGAGAAATGGGTCTTGCTGGAGCCTCGAAAGGACCGAAACCTCGACTGCCACTTCCTCTGTTGAGGTTTGCTTGATCTGGGCTGGGGTAAGGAGGAGTCCTTACCCTTGGATTGCTTAATGATTTCAGCCAATTGTTCACCAAACAGTCTATCTACAGATAGCGGCAAGCTGGTTAAACATTTTTTGGAAGCAGAATCCGCTTTCCATTCCTTTAACCACAAGGCTCTGCGCAAGACAACAGAGTTGGCAGACGCAATTGAGGTACGGCTTGTAGAGTCCAGGACAGCGTTGATAGCGTAAGTCGCAAACGCAGACATTTGCGAGGTTAGGGACGCTACTCGCGGCACTGCTGGACATATGATAGAGTCCACCTGTGCCAGGCCAGCTGAAATAGCTTGGAGTGCCCACACGGCCGCGAATGCTGGAGCAAACGACGCGCCAATAGCTTCATAGACAGACTTTAACCAAAGGTCCATCTGTCTGTCATTGGCATCTTTAAGTGAAGCCCCATCTTCCACTGCAACTATGGATCTAGCTGCAAGCCTGGAGATTGGGGGATCCACCTTTGGACACTGGGTCCAGCGTTTGACCACGTCAGGGGGAAAGGGATAACGTGTATCCTTAAGACGTTTGGAGAAACGCTTATCTGGGTAGGCATGGTGTTTCTGGACTGATTCTCTGAAGTCAGCGTGGTCCAGAAAAGTACTCAGTTTAGGCTTGGGATACCTGAAATGGAACTTCTCCTGCTGTGCAGCTGCCTCCTCTGCAGAAGGGGCTGGGGGAGAAATATCCAACAGTCTATTGATGGCCGCTATAAGGTCATTTACCATGGCGTCACCATCAGGAGTATCCAGATTGAGAGCGGTTTCAGGATTAGACTCCTGATCACCCTCCTCTGTCTCATCATGTAGAGACTCTTCTCGCTGAGACCCTGATCCGCGTGATGACGTGGGGGGTCTCTCCCAGCGAGCACGCTTAGGCTGCCTGGGACTGTCATCTGAATCAGAGCCGTCAGGCTGAGATGCCTGGGACCCCCTTGAAGCACTGATTAACTCCAACTGAGGGGGACCGGGGAGCATTGCCGCAGCAGTGTCCATGGACTGAGTAACTGGCCTGGCCTGCAAGGTCTCTAGGATTTTTGTCATAGTGACAGACATCCTGTCAGCGAAAACAGCAAACTCTGTCCCCGTCACCGGGACAGGGTTCACCGGCGACTCTGCCTGGGCCACTACCACCATAGGCTCCGGCTGACGAAGTGGCACAGGGACCGAACATTGCACACAATGGGGGTCATTGTAACCTGTCGGTAGATTAGCCCCACAAGCAGCACAAGCAGCGTTCACAGCCTGTGTCTTGGCACCCTTGCGTTTTGCAGATGACATGTTGTCGTCTCCTCAGAGCAATAGGGGTATACAGCCAAGAAGCGACCTTACAGTGCAATATATATAGATATATCTGGTACAGGAAAAAATACACCAAATAACACTGTGGCACTAGTGGGGCCAGCACGAATGTGCTGCTTACCGCCCGCTTAACGCGGGTGTGTGGTCGCCAGAAATCCCTTGTCTGGGTCTCCCAGAGCCTGTGTCCGTTCCCCAGCCAGACTGCATGCAGGAATGGCTGCCGGCGTCTCTGTGGAGGGGGGGCGGGCCCTGGGTGTGCTCAGACAAAAAGCGGGAAACCTGCGTCCCACTGTGCCCAGTGAGAGGGCTGGAGCATGTAAATAAAGCTCCAGCCCTCGGCGCTGACGATTGCACAACGCCTGTCCCCTTCCCTGATTGACAGGGAGGGGGCGGGAACGAAGCGGAGCTAGGCCGCAAAAGCCGGGGACTAGATTTATAAGCGCCGCCGTCGTAAAAGCACGGTCGGCGCTAAGTCCCCGGCGCACTACAAGTCCCAGCCGCGCCGCCGCTCCCGGAGCGGCCGGCGCGGTAGTTCCCAACACATAAAGTCACTCAGCCAAGCTGCAGTGACTCAAACCCCAGCGCGCAGCGCTACTGTCCCCGGCGCACTAGCACACCCAGCAAGTCTGGAGTGTGCGCGGCCAGTCCATAGGGGGACACAGAGTACCTGAATGTTGCAGGGCCTTGTCCCTGAACGGTACCCCGGCTCCTTATCCAGCAGGTTCAATGGGTCTGTGGACGGAGCCCGACCTCAGGGCTTGGAGGCCGGTAAGATCCCACTTCCTCAGAGCCCCTCAGGGGGATGGGGAAGGAAAACAGCATGTGGGCTCCCGCCTCCGTACCCGCAATGGGTACCTCAACCTTACAAACCGCAAGTGGGGTGAGAAGGGAGCATGCTGGGGGCCCTAGTATGGGCCCTCTTTTCTTCCATCCGACATAGTCAGCAGCTGCTGCTGACTAAACAGTGGAGCTATGCGTGGATGTCTGACCTCCTTCGCACAAAGCAGAAAACTGGTGAGCCAGTGATCCCACTGGGGGTGTATAGCCAGAAGGGGAGGGGCCTTACACTTTTTAGTGTAATGCTTTGTGTGGCCTCCGGAGGCAGTGCTATACACCCAATCGTCTGGGTCTCCCAATGGAGCGCCGAAGAAAAGGAATTTACGGTAAGTAAACAAAATTCCCTTCTTCTTTGTCGCTCCATTGGGAGACCCAGACAATTGGGACGTCCAAAAGCAGTCCCTGGGTGGGTAAAATAATACCTCGTAAGAGAGCCGTAAAACGGCCTCTTCCTACAGGTGGGCAACCGCCGCCTGAAGGACTCGTCTACCTAGGCTGGCATCCGCCGAAGCATAGGTATGCACCTGATAGTGTTTCGTGAAAGTGTGCAGGCTCGACCAGGTAGCCGCCTGACACACCTGCTGAGCCGTAGCCTGGTGCCTCAAAGCCCAGGACGCGCCCACGGCTCTGGTAGAATGGGCCTTCAGCCCTGAGGGAACCGGAAGCCCAGCCGAACAGTAGGCTTCGAGAATTGGCTCCTTGATCCACCGAGCCAAGGTTGATTTGGAAGCCTGTGACCCTTTACGCTGGCCAGCGACAAGGACAAAGAGTGCATCCGAGCGGCGCAGGGGCGCCGTACGAGAAATATAGAGTCTGAGTGCTCTCACCAGATCTAACAAGTGCAAATCCTTTTCACATTGGTGAACTGGATGAGGACAAAAAGAAGGTAAGGAGATATCCTGATTGAGATGAAAGGGGGATACCACCTTAGGGAGAAATTCCGGAACCGGACGCAGGACCACCTTGTCCTGGTGAAAAACCAGGAAAGGGGCTTTGCATGACAGCGCTGCTAGCTCAGACACTCTCCGAAGTGAAGTGACTGCTACTAGAAAAACCACTTTCTGCGAAAGGCGTGAGAGAGAAATATCTCTCATTGGCTCGAATGGTGGTTTCTGAAGAACCATCAGAAACCTGTTCAGATCCCAGGGTTCTAACGGCCGCTTGTAAGGAGGAACGATGTGACAAACCCCCTGCAGGAACGTGCGCACCTGTGGAAGTCTGGCTAGGCGCTTCTGGAAAAACACAGAGCGCTGAGACTACCCTTAAGGGAGCCGAGCGACAAACCCTTTTCTAGTCCAGATTGAAGGAAGGACAGAAAAGTGGGCAAGGCAAAAGGCCAGGGAGAAAAACCCTGAGCAGAGCACCACGACAGGAAAATTTTCCACGTCCTGTGGTAGATCTTGGCGGACGTTGGTTTCCTAGCCTGTCTCATAGTGGCAATGACGTCTTGAGATAACCCTGAAGACGCTAGGATCCAGGACTCAATGGCCACACAGTCAGGTTGAGGGCCGCAGAATTCAGATGGAAAAACGGCCCTTGAGATAGCAAGTCTGTTCGGTCTGGTAGTGCCCACGGTTGGCCGACCGTGAGATGCCACAGATCCGGGTACCATGACCGCCTCGGCCAGTCTGGAGCGACGAGGATGACGCGGCGGCAGTCGGCCCTGATCTTGCGTAACACTCTGGGCAACAGTGCCAGCGGAGGAAACACATAAGGGAGCTGAAACTGCGACCAATCCTGAACTAAGGCGTCTGCCGCCAGAGCTCTGGGATCTTGAGACCGTGCCATGAAAGTCGGTACCTTGTTGTTGTGCCGGGACGCCATGAGGTCGACGTCCGGCACCCCCCAGCGGCAACAGATCTCCTGAAACACGTCCGGGTGAAGGGACCATTCCCCTGCGTCCATGCCCTGGCGACTGAGATAATCTGCTTCCCAATTTTCCACGCCTGGAATGTGAACTGCAGAGATGGTGGAGGCCGTGGCTTCCACCCACATCAAAATCCACCGGACTTCCTGGAAGGCTTGCCGACTGCGTGTGCCGCCTTGGTGGTTGATGTATGCCACCGCTGTAGAATTGTCCGACTGAATTCTGATCTGCTTGCCTTCCAGCCACTGCTGGAACGCTTTCAGGGCAAGATACACTGCCCGTATTTCCAGAACATTGATCTGAAGCGAGGACTCTTGCTGGGTCCACGTACCCTGAGCCCTGTGGTGGAGAAAAACCGCTCCCCACCCTGACAGACTCGCGTCCGTCGTGACCACCTCCCAGGATGGGGGTAGGAAGGATTTCCCCTTCGATAATGAAGTGGGAAGAAGCCACCACCGAAGGGAAGCTTTGGTCGCCTGAGAGAGGGAGACGTTCCTGTCAAGGGACGTCGGCTTCCTGTCCCATTTGCGTAGGATGTCCCATTGAAGAGGACGCAGGTGAAACTGCGCGAAAGGAACTGCCTCCATTGCTGCCACCATCTTCCCCAGGAAGTGCATGAGGCGCCTCAAGGGGTGTGACTGGCCTTGAAGGAGAGATTGTACCCCTGTCTGTAGTGACCGCTGCTTGATCAGCGGAAGCTTCACTATCGCTGAGAGGGTATGAAACTCCATGCCAAGGTATGTGAGCGATTGGGCCGGTGTCAGATTTGACTTTGGAAAATTGATGATCCACCCGAAACTCTGGAGAGTCTCCAGGGTAGCGTCGAGGCTGTGTTGGCATGCCTCTTGAGAGGGTGCCTTGATCAGGAGATCGTCCAAGTAAGGGATCACCGAGTGACCCTGAGAGTGGAGGACCGCTACTACAGTAGCCATAACCTTGGTGAAAACCCGTGGGGCTGTTGCCAGGCCGAACGGCAGTGCCACGAACTGCGGGTGTTCGTTTTCTATGGCGAAGCGCAAGAAGCGCTGGTGCTCTGGAGCAATCGGTACGTGGAGATAAGCATCTTTGATATCGATCGATGCAAGGAAATCTCCTTGGGACATTGAGGCGATGACGGAGCGGAGGGATTCCATCCGGAACCGCCTGGTCTTTACGTGTTTGTTGAGAAGTTTCAGGTCCAGGACAGGACGGAAAGACCCGTCCTTCTTTGGGACCACAAACAAGTTGGAGTAAAAACCGTGGCCCTGTTGCTGAAGAGGAACAGGGACCACCACTCCTTCTGCCTTCAGAGTGCCCAGCGCCTGCAGAAGAGCCTCGGCTCGCTCGGGAGGCGGGGATGACCTGAAGAATCGAGTCGGGGGACGAGAGGTGAACTCTATCTTGTAACTGTGAGACAGAATGTCTCTCACCCAACGGTCTTTTACCCGTGGCAGCCAGGCGTCGCAAAAGCGGGAGAGCCTGCCACCGACCGAAGATGCGGAGTGAGGAGGCCGAAAGTCATGAGGAAGCCGCTTTGGTAGCGGCACCTCCGGTGGCCTTTTTAGGACGTGACTTAGACCGCCATGCGTCAGAGTTCCTTTGATCTTTCTGAGGCCTTTTGGACGAGGAGAATTGGGACCTGCCCGCGCCCCGAAAGGACCGAAACCTCGACTGCCCCTTCCTCTGTTGGGGTATGTTCGGTTTGGGCTGGGGTAAGGATGTATCCTTTCCCTTGGATTGTTTGATGATTTCATCCAAACGCTCGCCAAACAATCGGTCGCCAGAAATTGGCAAACTGGTTAAGCGCTTTTTGGAAACAGAATCTGCCTTCCATTCCTGTAGCCACAAGGCCCTGCGGAGTACCACCGAATTGGCGGCTGCAACCGCCGTACGGCTCGCAGAGTCCAGGACAGCATTAATAGCGTAAGACGCAAATGCCGACGTCTGAGTGGTTATGGACGCCACCTGTGGCGCGGACGTGCGTGTGGCTGCGTCAATTTGCGCTTGACCTGCTGAGATAGCTTGTAGCGCCCATACGGCTGCGAACGCTGGGGCAAAAGAAGCGCCGATAGCTTCATAGATGGATTTCAACCAGAGCTCCATCTGCCTGTCAGTGGCATCTTTGAGTGAAGCCCCATCTTCCACTGCAAGTATGGATCTAGCTGCCAGTCTGGAGATTGGAGGATCCACTTTGGGACACTGAGCCCAACTTTTGACCACGTCAGGGGGAAAAGGATAACGTGTATCCTTAAGGCGCTTAGAAAAACGCTTATCTGGACAAGCATGGTGATTCTGGACTGCCTCTCTGAAATCAGAGTGGTCCAGAAACATACTCGGTATACGCTTGGGAAACCTGAAACGGAATTTCTCCTGCTGAGAAGCTGACTCCTCCACCGGAGGAGCTGAGGGAGAAATATCCAACATACGATTGATGGACGCAATAAGGTCGTTCACTATGGCGTCCCCGTCCGGAGTATCAAGATTGAGAGCGGCCTCAGGATCAGAATCCTGATCAGCTGTCTCCGCATCATCAACCAGAGATTCCCCCCTCTGAGACCCTGCACAATATGATGATGTCGAGGGAAAATCTAAGCGAGCTCGCTTAGTCGGTCTGGGGCTGGGGTCTGTGTCAGAACCCTCAGCCTGGGATCCATGAGATACCCCGGGAGGACATTGTTGGTCCAGCTGAGGTGGGCCAGGGAACAAAGATTCAACAGAGTCCCTGTGCTGAGATACCGGCCTGGACTGCAAGGCTTCTAGTATCTTAGCCATAGTCTCAGAGAGTTTTGCAAACTCCGTCCCCGTCACCTGAACAGTGTTAGCAGGTGGCTCCCCCTGGGCCCCTCTTAGCAGAGGCTCCGGCTGAGTAAGTGCCACAGGGGCCGAACAGTGCACACAATGAGGGTCAGTGGAACCTGCCGGTAGCGGGGTCGTACATGCGGCGCAGGCAACATAATAAGCCTGTGTTTTGGCACCCCTGCCTTTCGTGGGCGCCATGCTATTATCTTCCCTGAGTAACACAATAGGGTATATAGCCAGAAATCAACTGTGCACCATACAGTGTAAAACATATATACCATAAACATATAATGTTACACTACTGCACAATGGGGCTAGCACCACAGGTGCTGCTTACCACCCGCCTAAAGCGGTTGTGAGGCCACCAGAGTCCCTGCCTGGGTCTCCCAGACTTTGTCCCCCTCTGCTGCGTCCGAGGAGCTGACAGGAATGGCTGCCGGCGTCCTGAGGAGAGGAGGGAGCCGTGGGCGTGACCCAGAAAGTGCGGGAACTGGTGCCCGCACTGTGCACAGTGAGGGGGGTGGAGTATGCAAAGCATGCTCCAGCCCTCAGTGCTGCTCGTTCTGTGCAGCGTCCTGCCCTTCCCCTGCCTGTCAGGGCTGTGGGCGGGAGGAAAGGAAACTAGGCCGCAAAAAAGCCGGGGACTCTAGTAATAAACGCGGCCGCCGTAAAAGCGCGGCCGGCGTGAAAGTCCCCGGCGCACTACAAGTCCCAGCCGCGCCGCAGTGTTTCCATGGCCGCGGCGGTCAGTGCGGCAGTCCCTATACATAAACACACTCAGCAACGCTGAGTGTGTAATGGCACATATTAACCCGGTCAGCGCCGTGGTCCCCGGTGCACTAGCACACCCAGCAAAGCTGGAGTGTTGCTGTGCGCGGTCCCCACCGGGATACAGAGTACCTCCAAGTAGCAGGGCCATGTCCCTGAACGATACCCGGCTCCTATCCAGCAGGCTCCACAGGAGTTGTGGATGAAGCGCGGTCTCAGTGCCTGGAGACCGATAGGATCCCACTTCCACCAGAGCCCTAAGGGGGATGGGGAAGGAAAAACAGCATGTGGGCTCCAGCCTCCGTACCCGCAATGGATACCTCAACCTTACAACACCACCGACAAGAGTGGGGTGAGAAGGGAGCATGCTGGGGGCTCTATATGGGCCCACTTTTCTTCCATCCGACATGGTCAGCAGCTGCTGCTGACCAATCTGTGGAGCTGTGCGTGCGTGTCTGACCTCCTTCGCACAAAGCAAAAAACTGAGGAGCCCGTGGGAGCACGGGGGGTGTATAGGCAGAAGGGGAGGGGCTTAACACTTTTAAGTGTAATACTTTGTGCGGCCTCCGGAGGCATAGCCTATACACCCAATTGTCTGGGTCTCCCAATGGAGCGACAAAGAAATCACTGTTTAATCAGCAGTAGATTATCATTAGAGGACTACTTTGTGTGCTGCCAGGTAGTCCAACATATTCATGAGCTCTATATAACTGCTAGATCAGTTGCCCTTGCCCATAGATGCAGAGAAAACATTGATTGTCAAAATGACAGAAAACAGCTCAGTAAGTCACACATCGCTGGAATCAGGGTCTCTGTCTCTACATTATGCTGCTCAGATGGGGAGCAAAAACCTGGTGACAGATTCCCTTTAAAGTCTAAAATAAAAGCTCAAATGTGAAAATAGTAAGATAGCTCATTCTAATATGCTAATAAAGATTGCAATTTGACACAAACAAAGCCAAAACTGAAGAAATGAAGAAACACAACAACAACATGGAAAACACAGCCAAAAGCCAATTTATACAGTAAGTTATTTTCTGATTAAAGGAAATCTGCTCATAATCAGATATTTGTGGAGGGTCATGCATTAAAGGCCCCGTCACACACACAGGGATAAATCTGCGGCAGATCTGTAGTTGCAGTGAAATTGTGGACAATCAGTGCCAGGTTTGTGGCTGTGTACAAATGGAACAACATGTCCATGATTAACAGCAAATATAGTAAAACAAGCTGATCTGCAGATAAATATCTGATGTCTATTGGTCTGCTGTAGGATACAACATCCCTTTTCAATGCACAATTATGTTGGATTTGTACACATCTCGCTTTCACTTCATGTCTGGCATAAACACATGAAACTATCCTTTGTTTTCTCTATTTTACAGTGGAAGGAATGAGAGGTGTCTGTCGGAGGTAAATAAACATTTTTCGTCCAGAGCAGGGTAGTGCTATAAAACCTTAAGAAACAGTATGTGATGAGAGTTCTCTAAATCGTGCACATTTACTAAATCATTCAAGGGAAAGAAAAGCGGAGAAAATGAGCTCAGAGTAATGAGGCCTTTTGCCCATTGAAAGCTGGAATTGAACGTTTACAGCTGAACAGAGCAAGAGAATAAAGGGTCAGCGCCCAAGATACTACGCATAGGAGTCTGCAAATATATACGCCGCAAGATACTACACATAGGAGTCTGCAAATATATACGCCGCAAGATACTACGCATAGGAGTCTGCAAATATATACGCCGCAAGATACTACGCATAGGAGTCTGCAAACATATACACCGCAAGATACTACACATAGGAGTCTGCAAATATATACTACACAAAAAAGAGAATTTTGTTTACTTACCGTAAATTCTTTTTCTTATAGTTCCGACATGGGAGACCCAGACCATGGGGTGTATAGCTACTGCCTCCGGAGGACACACAAAGTACTACACTCAAAACGTGTAGCTCCTCCCTCCGGGCTATATACACCCCCTGGATGACAATCTAACCAGTTCAGTGCAAAAGCTGAAGGAGGACATCCACCCATAAGTAGAGATAGAGTAAAACTCGGAAAAACCGGAACTCTGTCTACAACAACAGCCCGTGAAAACACACGGAACAAAAACTGCCAACAGGCAACAGGGAGGGTGCTGGGTCTCCCATGTCGGAACTATAAGAAAAAGAATTTACGGTAAGTAAACAAAATTCTCTTTTTCTTCATCGTTCCTTCCATGGGAGACCCAGACCATGGGACGTTCCAAAGCAGTCCATGGGTGGGAAATAAACCAAACTGAGAAGTAGGCAAAACCTAACTTCACAAATGGGCGACAGCCGCCTGAAGGATGCGTCTGCCCAAGCTCGCATATGCCGAAGCATGAGCATGCACTTGGTAGTGCTTCGAAAAAGTGTGCAGACTGGACCAAGTGGCAGCCTGACAAACCTGCTGAGCCGTAGCCTGGTGCCTGAAAGCCCAGGAGGCACCGACAGCTCTGGTCGAGTGCGCCTTAATCCCCGGCGGGGGAGGCACCTGAGAACACTGGTAGGCATCGGCGATAGCCGACCTAATCCAACGAGCTAGGGTCGGTTTAGAAGCAGAGAGACCCTTGCGCTGACCCGTGGTTAGCACAAAAAGTGAGGCGCACCGCCTAAAAACGGCGGTGCGTGACACATAGATTCGGAGCGCCCGCACCAAATCCAAGGTGTGCAACGCCTTCTCAAAGCGATGCACAGGGGCCGGACAAAGAGGGCAATGAAATGTCCTGGTTAAGGTGGAAAGAAGACACCACCTTAGGGAGAAAGTCCGGAGTCGGACGAAGAACCACCTTGTCTTGGTGAAACACCAAAAAGGGAGATTCCGAAGAGAGCGCAGCCAAATCAGAAACTCTCCTGAGAGAAGTTATGGCTACTAGAAAAACAACTTTCTGTGAAAGTCTAAACAAGGGAACCTCCCTAAGAGGCTCAAAGGGGGGTTTCTGTAAGGCCGTGAGGACCAGATTAAGGTCCCAGGGATCCAAAGGCCGCCGGTAAGGAGGAGTGATGTGAGCTGCGCCCTGCATGAAGGTGCGCACCTGAGCCAGTCGGGCGATACGCCGCTGGAATAATACCGACAGAGCCGACACCTGTCCTTTGAGGGAATTGAGGGACAGTCCTAGCTGTAGACCAGACTGTAGAAAAGACAGGATGGTCGGCAAGGAGAACGGCCAAGGAGCATGGTCGGAAGAGCGACACCAGGACAGGAAGATCCTCCAAGTCCTGTGATAAATCTTGGCCGAAGAAGACTTCCGAGCCTGAGTCATAGTGGAGATGACCTCAGAGGGAATACCTGAAGCCGTCAGGATCCAGGACTCAAGAGCCACGCCGTCAATCTGAGAGCCGCAGAATTCTGGCGGAAAAACGGACCTTGAGAGAGAAGGTCTGGGCGGTCTGGGAGATGCCACGGCACCTCTACAGACAGGCGGAGCAGGTCTGGGTACCAAGCTCGCCTGGGCCAGTCCGGAGCAATGATTATGACCCGACGGCCCTCCATTCTGATCTTGCGCAGAACCCTGGGCAAGAGAGCTAGCGGGGGAAACACGTAAGCCAGACGGAACTGGGACCAATCCTGAACCAGCGCATCCGCTGCGAAGGCCTGAGGATCGTGGGAGCGAGCCACGTAAACCGGAACCTTGTTGTTGTGCCGGGATGCCATTAGATCCACTTCCGGAGTACCCCACTTGCGGCAGATTGACCTGAAGACTGCCGGGTGTAGGGCCTACTCGCCGCTGTCCACGGTTTGACGGCTGAGATAATCGGCCTCCCAGTTTTCTACGCCTGGGATGTGGACTGCTGATATGGTGGACTTGGAGTCCTCCGTCCACTGGAGGATTCGTTGAACCTCCAACATCGCCAGGCGGCTGCGAGTTCCACCCTGGTGATTGATGTAGGCAACCGTTGTCGCGTTGTCCGACAGGACTCGAATGTGCCTGCCCGCCAACAGGTGGTGCAAGGCTAGGAGAGCTAGAAACACAGCTCTGATCTCCAGCACATTGATCGGGAGGGCTGATTCGGACGGAGTCCAAGTGCCCTGTGCTCGGTGATGAAGAAAAACTGCTCCCCAACCGGAGAGGCTGGCATCTGTGGTGAGAATCACCCAGGACGGAGTCAGGAAGGAGCGTCCCTGTGACAGAGAGAGGGGCCGAAGCCACCACTGAAGAGAGCTCCTGGTCTGTGGCGACAGAGCCACTAGCTTGTGCAGGGAAGAGGTCCGCTTGTTCCAACAGCGGAGAATGTCCAACTGCAGGGGACGCAGATGGAACTGTGCAAATGGAACCGCTTCCATTCACGCCACCATCTGACCCAGCACCTGCATGAGGTGTCTGATGGAATGACGGCGGTGCCTCAGCAGAGAGCGCACCGCTAGCTGAAGGGACTGCTGTTTGACCAAGGGCAACTTCACAAGTGCCGGCAGAGTCTCGAATTGCATCCCTAGGTACAGAAGCCCCTGGGTCGGGGTCAGAGTGGACTTGGGCAGGTTGACAAGCCACCCGAACTGAACAAGCGTGGCGAGAGTGAGCGAGACACTCCGCTGGCAGTCTGCCCTGGATGAGGCCTTGACTAGAAGGTCAACCACTGCTGCCATAACCTTGGTGAAAACACGAGGGGCCGTGGCTAACCCGAAGGGGAGAGCCACGAATTGGAAATGTTCCTCTCAGATTGCAAAGCGGAGCCAACGCTGGTGTGAAACCGCGATAGGCACGTGCAGATAGGCATCCCTGATGTCGATGGATGCCAGAAAATCTCCTTGGGTCATTGATGCAATGACTGATCTCAGAGACTCCATGCGAAAACGCCGCACCTGAACATGCTTGTTGAGAAGCTTGAGATCCAGGATGGGCCGGAAGGAACTGTCCTTCTTGGGGACTAGAAACCTCTGAACCGTTCCCGAGCGGGAACCGGAACAATAACACCGTTGGCCTGCAGGGATGCCACGGCCTGAGAGAAGGCGGCGGCCTTGGAGCAGGGGGGGGTGGACAGAAAAAATCTGTTTGGCGGGCTGGAAGAAAATTCTATCCTGTAGCCGTGGGAGAAGATATCCCGCACCCACTGATCGGAGACGTGTTTAAACCACACGTCGCCAAAGCGGGAGAGCCTGCCACCGACCAAGGACGTTGCTGGCGCAGCCAGATAGTCAAGAGGGGGCTGCCTTAGTGGCAGCGGCTGCTCCGGACTTCTGAGGACGCGGCTTTGCGCGCCAGATGGGTTTACGATCCTTGGCTGCGGTAGTGGACGAGGCTGAGGGCTTAGAGGCTGACCAGTTAGAGGAACGAAAGGAACGAAACCTCGATTGGTTCCTGCCCTGGACAGGTTTCTTGGCTTTAGCTTGTGGCAAGGAAGTACTCTTCCCTCCAGTAGCTTCCTTAATTATTTCATCCAGTTGTTCACCAAACAGCCGGGACCCAGCAAAGGGGAGGCCCGCAAGGTACTTCTTAGAAGAAGCGTCTGCCTTCCACTCTCGAAGCCACAAAATCCTGCGGATCGCGAGAGAGTTAGCGGAGGCCACCACCGTGCGGTGAGAAGCCTCCAGAATGGCAGACATGGCGTAGGATGAAAAAGACGAAGCCTGAGAAGTTAAGGCCTCCATCTCAGGCATAGAGTCCCTGGTGAGGGAATGTATCTCCGCCAGAGAGGCAGAGACTGCCTTAAGAGCCCACACTGACGCAAAAGACGGGGAGAAGGAGGCTCCTGCCGCCTCATATACAGACTTGGCCAGAAGGTCAACCTGGCGGTCAGTGGGATCCTTAAGAGAGGTGCCATCAGCCACCGCTACGACTGTGCGGGCTGAGATTCTAGACACCGGAGGGTCTACCTTTGAGCCCACTCCTTCACCACATCTGGTGGAAAGGGAAAACGGTCATCAGAACTACGCTTTGGAAAGCGTTTGTCAGGACAGGCCCTGGGTTTGGTGACAGTGGCCTGAAAACTGGAGTGGTTAAAAAACGTACTCCGAGCCTTCTTAGGTGAGGCAAACTGATGTATCTCCACCAGAGAGGCTGGTTCCTCTGACACTGGTGGCGTGAGGTTCAGAACGGAGTTAATGGACGCAATCAAGTCACTAACATCCGCATCATCCTCAGACAAGGCAATGGGGTACCTAGAGCTAGCGTCTGAACCCACAGTAAAAGTATCCTCCTCGCCCTGCACCTCGGCCCGTGAATCAGAGCCGTGGGACGAGGAAGGAGAAGGGTCCCTGCGTCTCCGTTTAGGAGGACGGGGTCCTAAAACATGCTCTGAGGGCTCTGCAGAGCTCGGAGCAACAGAGGCGGCCTGAGAAGGAGGCTGATGCATGGTCAGCAGTGTCCGGGACAGTTGTCCCATAGAGTCGGCAAAAGACTGGGAAATAGCTCTGGAAAAAGATGCTACCCAGGCTGGGGGATCAGTCACCGGGACTGGAGCAGCCGGAGGAACCCCTGAGGAGGCTCCAGGCTGAGGGACCACCATGTTAGAGCAGGCATCACAATGTGGGTATGTGCTTGGCTCTGGCAGAATGAGCTTACAAGCAGTGCATATAGCGTACAGCTTTGCAGCCTTGCTCCTAGTGACAGACATGCTGCTGAGGTGGAGGCTCTGCAGCTAGAATACACTCCTATAGAATGCCCTGAGAGTGTATAATAAAAAGCCCACAACCAGAGGTTGTGGCTTACCAGACCGCTCTCTGTGTGCCCTCCGGATTCCACAGCTCAGACCCCCAGTGAAGCGTCAGCCTTCCCCAAAAGGAGCAGCTGCAGCATCCAGCACCGATCAGTGTAAGAACGCTGAGAAAATGGCGCTGGAAGGAGGAGGGGGGCAAGGGAAGCCCAAGAGCGGGAAACCGGAGGGCCAAGGAGAGATCCAGGGGAGGGAACATCTCCACAGAAAGGAGTGTCCTCCCCTCTGCTGGCCGGCCGTTGGGCGGCGCCACGCTATGCATCTGCATGAATGACATGCAGGGAAGCCGAAACCGAAACTAGGCCCAAACTGAAGCCGGGGCCTAGATTTTTAACATGCGGCCGACGAGCAGGCACCCCCGGCGCGGTTCTCCGGAAAGAAGGGAATTTTGTTTACTTACCGTAAATTCCTTTTCTTCTAGCTCTAATTGGGAGACCCAGACAATTGGGTGTATAGCTACTGCCTCCGGAGGCCACACAAAGTATTACACTTAAAAGTGTAAGGCCCCTCCCCTACTGCCTATACACCCCCCGTGGGATCACGGGTTCCTCAGTTTTAGTGCAAAAGCAAGAAGGAGGAAAGCCAATAAACTGGTTTAAGTAAATTCAATCCGAAGGAATATCGGAGAACTGAAACCATTCAACCTGAACAACATGTGTATACAAAAAAACAGGGGCGGGTGCTGGGTCTCCCAATTAGAGCTAGAAGAAAAGGAATTTACGGTAAGTAAACAAAATTCCCTTCTTTGTCGCTCTATTGGGAGACCCAGACAATTGGGATGTCCAAAAGCAATCCCTGGGTGGGTAAAATAATACCTCATGATATGGCCGTAAAAACGACCCTTTTCTACAGGTGGGCAATCGCCGCCTGAAGGACTTGTCTACCTAGGCTGGCGTCCGCCGAAGCATAGGTATGCACCTGATAATGCTTGGTAAAAGTGTGCAGACTTGACCAGGTAGCCGCCTGGCACACCTGCTGAGCCGTAGCCTGGTGCCGTAATGCCCAGGAGGCACCCACGGCTCTGGTAGAATGGGCTCTCAGCCCTGAGGGAACCGGAAGCCCCGCAGAACGGTAGGCTTCAAGCATTGGTTCCTTGATCCACCGAGCCAGGGTGGATTTGGAAGCTTGCGACCCTTTACGCTGGCCAGCGACCAGGACAAAGAGTGCATCCGAGCGGCGCAGAGGAGCCGTGCGGGAAATGTAGATTCTGAGTGCTCTCACCAGATCCAACATATGCAAATCCTTTTCACATTGATGAACTGGACGAGGACACAAAGAAGGTAAGGAGATATCCTGATTGAGATGAAAAGGGGATACCACTTTAGGGAGAAACTCCGGAATCGGGCGCAGCACCACCTTATCCTGGTGAAATACCAGGAAGGGAGATTTGCATGACAGCGCTGCTAGCTCGGACACTCTCCGAAGAGACGTGACCGCTACTAGAAAAGCCACTTTCTGAGAAAGGCGAGACAGGGAAACATCCCTCATAGGCTCGAAAGGCGGCTTCTGAAGAGCAATTAGAACCTTGTTCAGATCCCAGGGCTCTAACGGCCGCTTGTAAGGAGGGACGATATGACAAACCCCCTGCAGGAACGTGCGTACCTGAGGAAGTCGTGCTATGCGCTTCTGAAAAAATACAGATAGCGCAGAGACTTGTCCCTTAAGGGAGCCGAGCGACAAACCTTTTTCCAACCCGGATTGCAGGAAGGAAAGAAAAGTAGGCAAAGCAAATGGCCAGGGAGAAACTTCCTGAGCAGAGCACCAAGATAAGAATATCTTCCACGTCCTGTGGTAGATCTTGGCAGAGGTTAGGTTCCTAGCCTGTCTCATGGTGGCAATGACCTCTTGAGACAATCCTGAAGACGCTAGGATCCAGGACTCAATGGCCACACAGTCAGGCTCAGGGCCGCAGAATTCTGATGGAAAAACGGCCCTTGAGACAGCAAGTCTGGCCGGTCTGGTAGTGCCCACGGTTGTCCTACCGTGAGATGCCACAGATCCGGGAACCACGATCTCCTTGGCCAGTCTGGAGCGACGAGGATGGCGCGGCGGCAGTCGGACCTGATCTTGCGTAGCACTCTGGGCAACAGTGCCAGAGGTGGGAACACATAAGGTAGCCGGAACTGCGACCAATCTTGAACTAAGGCGTCCGCCGCCAGAGCTCTGAGATCGTGAGACCGTGCCATGAAGGCCGGGACCTTGTTGTTGTGCCGGGACGCCATTAGGTCGACGTCCGGCATTCCCCAGCGGCGACAAATTTCCTGAAACACGTCCGGGTGAAGAGACCATTCCCCTGCGTCCATACCCTGGCGACTGAGGAAGTCTGCTTCCCAGTTTTCTACGCCCGGGATGTGAACTGCGGATATGGTGGATGCCGTGTCTTCCACCCACGTCAGAATCCACCGGACTTCCTGGAAGGCTTGTCGACTGCGTGTCCCTCCTTGGTGGTTGATGTATGCCACCGCTGTGGAGTTGTCCGACTGAATTCGGATCTGCTTGCCTTCCAGCCACTGCTGGAAGGCTTGTAGGGCAAGGTACACTGCTCTGATTTCCAGAACATTGATCTGAAGGGTGGACTCTTGCTGAGTCCACGTACCTTGAGCCCTGTGGTGGAGAAAAACTGCTCCCCACCCTGATAGACTCGCGTCCGTTGTGACCACCGCCCAAGATGGGGGTAGGAAAGACTTTCCTATTGACAATGAGGTGGGAAGAAGCCACCAATGAAGAGAATCCTTGGTCGCCTGAGAAAGGGAGACGTTCCTGTCTAGGGACGTCGACTTCCCGTCCCATTGGCGGAGAATGTCCCATTGTAGTGGACGCAGATGAAACTGCGCGAAAGGGACTGCCTCCATTGCTGCTACCATCTTCCCCAAGAAGTGCATGAGGCGTCTCAAGGGGTGCGACTGGCCCTGAAGGAGAGATTGCACCCCTGTCTGTAGTGAACGCTGTTTGTCCAGCGGAAGCATCACTATCGCTGAGAGAGTATGAAACTCCATGCCAAGGTATGTTATCGATTGGGTCGGGGTGAGATTTGACTTTGAAAAGTTGATGATCCACCCGAAACTCTGGAGAGTCTCCAGCGCAACGTTCAGGCTGTGTTGGCATGCCTCTTGAGAGGGTGCCTTGACAAGTAGATCGTCCAAGTAAGGGATCACAGAGTGACCCTGAGAGTGCAGGACTGCTACTACTGCTGCCATGACTTTGGTGAAGACCCTTGGGGCTGTCGCCAAACCGAAAGGTAGGGCTACGAACTGAAGGTGTTCGTCTCCTATAACGAAGCGTAGAAAACGCTGGTGCTCTGGAGCAATCGGCACGTGGAGATAAGCATCTTTGATGTCTATTGATGCTAGGAAATCTCCTTGAGACATTGAGGCGATGACGGAGCGGAGGGATTCCATCCGGAACCGCCTGGTTTTCACATGCTTGTTGAGCAGTTTTAGGTCCAGAACAGGACGGAAAGACCCGTCCTTTTTTGGTACCACAAACAAATTGGAGTAAAAGCCGTGACCTTGCTCCTGAAGAGGAACAGGGATCACCACTCCTTCTGCCTTTAAAGAGCACACCGCCTGCAGAAGAGCATCGACTCGGCCGGGAGGCGGAGAAGTTCTGAAGAATCGAGTTGGAGGACGAGAACTGAACTCTATCCTGTACCCGTGAGACAGAATGTCTCTCACCCAACGGTCTTTGACATGTGGCAGCCAAATGTCGCCAAAGCGGGAGAGCCTGCCACCGACCGAGGATGCGGAGAGAGGAGGCCGAAAGTCATGAGATAGCCGCCTTGGTAGCGGTTCCTCCGGCTGCTTTCTTTGGGCGTGACTGAGCCCGCCAAGAATCTGAGCTCCTCTGATCCTTTTGAGTCCTTTTGGACGAGGAGAATTGGGACCTGCCCGAGCCTCGAAAGGACCGGAACCTCGACTGTCCCTTTCTCTGTTGGGGTTTATTTGGTCTGGGCTGAGGTAAGGATGAGTCCTTACCCTTGGACTGTTTAATGATTTCATCCAATCTTTCACCAAACAGTCTGTCACCAGAAAATGGCAAACTGGTTAAGCACTTCTTGGAAGCAGAATCTGCCTTCCATTCCCTTAACCACAAGGCTCTGCGTAAAACCACGGAGTTGGCGGACGCCACTGCCGTACGGCTCGTAGAGTCTAGGACAGCATTAATAGCGTAAGACGCAAATGCAGACATTTGGGAGGTTAAGGACGCTACTTGCGGACCAGATGTACGTGTGACAGTGTCAACCTGCGCAAGACCCTGAAATAGCTTGGAGTGCCCATACGGCTGCGAATGCTGGAGCAAACGACGCGCCGATAGCTTCATAGATGGATTTCAACCAGAGTTCCATCTGTCTGTCAGTGGCATCTTTAAGTGAAGCCCCATCTTCCACTGCCACTATGGATCTAGCCGCAAGCCTGGAGATTGGGGGATCCACCTTTGGACACTGGGTCCAGCTCTTGACCACCTCAGGGGGAAAGGGATAACGTGTATCCTTAAGACGTTTGGAGAAACGCTTATCCGGATAAGCGTGGTGTTTCTGGACTGACTCTCTAAAGTCAGAGTGGTCCAGAAAAGTACTCAATTTACGCTTGGGATACCTGAAAAGGAATTTCTCCTGCTGTGAAGCTGACTCCTCCACTGGAGGAGCTGTGGGAGAAATATCCAACATTTTATTGATGGACGCTATGAGATCATTCACTATTGCGTCCCCATCAGGTGTATCCAGATTGAGAGCGGTCTCAGGGTCAGACTCCTGATCAGCTACCTCTGCCTCATCATATAGAGAGTCCTCTTGCTGGGACCCTGACCAGTGAGATGAAGTCGAGGGTCGCTCGTAGCGAGCTCGCTTAGGCTGTCTGGGACTGTTGTCCGTGTCAGAGCCATCACCCCGGGATGCATGGGACCCCCCCGGAGCACGGATTTGTTCCAAATGAGGGGGGCCAGGGAGCATTGAATCAACAGTGCCCATGGTCTGATGTACCGGTCTGGACTGCAAAGTCTCAAGGATTTTAGTCATAGTCACAGACAATCTATCAGCAAAAACTGCAAATTCCGTCCCTGTCACCTGGACAGTGTTCACAGGTGGTTCTCCTTGGGCCACCTCTAGCCGAGGCCCCGGCTGAGCAAGTGCCACAGGGGCCGAACATTGCACACAATGGGGGTCAGTGGCACCAGCCGGTAGAACAGCCGCACATATGGTACAGGTAGCATAGAAAGCCTGTGTCTTGGCCCCCTTGCCTTTTGCGGACGACATGTTGTCTAGCAATCTAGGAGGGTATATAGCCAAGAATAGCGACCGTACAGGGCAATGTATAGAATACAAGCATATACAAATGAACACTTCGGCACAAGTGGTGTCAGCACCCGAGGTGCCGCTTACCGCCCGCTCCAAGCGGGTGTGTGGTCGCCAGAATCTCGTGTCTGGGTCTCCCAGAGCTTGTCTCCCTTCTCCACTGAGACTGCAAACAGGAATGGCTGCCAGCGTCCTGTGAAGAGGGGCGGGCCGTGGGCGTGCCCCAGACAAAGTGCGGGAAACTGGCGTCCCACTGTGCCCAGTGAGGGGGGTTGGAGTATGCTAAGCAGACTCCAACCCTCGGCGCTGAAGTTCAGCACAGCTTCCCGCCCTTCCCCTGACTGGCAGGCCTGGGGGCGGGAACGAAACGGAACTAGGCCGCAAAAGCCGGGGACTCGATTTATAAGCGCGGCCGCCGTATAAGCGCGGCCAGCGCGGAAGTCCCCGGCGCACCACAAGTCCCAGCCGCGTCGCAGCGCTGCTGTAAAAACCGCCATCAGCGGTCGGCGCGGTAGTTCCTAACACATAAACTCACTCAGCAAGCTGTAGTGAGTATAGCACGAGCGCGCTACGCTGCTGCCCCGGCGCACTAACACACCCAGCAATGCTGGTGTGTGTGTGCGCGATTTGTACGGGGACACAGAGTACCTTAATGTAGCAGGGCCTTGTCCCTGACGATACTCAGCTCCATGTCCAGCAGATCCCCAGGGCTGTGGACGGAGCACGGTCTCCTGTGCCTGAAGACCGATAGGATCCCACTTCACCCAGAGCCCTAAGGGGATGGGGAAGGAAAGCAGCATGTGGGCTCCAGCCTCCGTACCCGCAATGGGTACCTCAACCTTAACAAACACCTCCGACAAAAGTGGGGTGAGAAGGGAGCATGCTGGGGGCCCTAGTATGGGCCCCTCTTTTCTTCCATCCGACATAGTCAGCAGCTGCTGCTGACTAAACAGTGGAGCTATGCGTGGATGTCTGACCTCCTTCGCACAAAGCATGAAAACTGAGGAACCCGTGATCCCACGGGGGGTGTATAGGCAGTAGGGGAGGGGCCTTACACTTTTAAGTGTAATACTTTGTGTGGCCTCCGGAGGCAGTAGCTATACACCCAATTGTCTGGGTCTCCCAATAGAGCGACAAAGAAAACACCGAGAACCGGCCGGAATTACAGTAAAAGACAAACAACATACTCTCCCCTCAATAAAAGTACCCGGGACCCCTGAAAAACGTCTCAATACTTAGCTTTTGAGACGCAGGGCCATGTCCCTGAGGGAAGGTCAAATGCTCCGTCCAGCAGGAACCTGACAGGGCTGCGGATGGAGACCGGTCTCCAGCACAGCAGAGAGGACCGTGATGGCTCCCACTTCAAACCAGAGCCTGAAAAGGATGTTGAAGGAGCGCGGCATGTGAAGGCTCCAGCCTTGCAAAGTCAACCTTAACAGCACCGCCGACACAGTGGGGTGTGAAGGGACATGCCGGGAGTCCAGATTGGACCCGCTTTTCTTCCATATCTTTAAAAACAAAATCTTAAAAATGAAAAAAATCAAAGAATGCATGTGTGTGTGTGACCTCCTGAAACACAAAGCATTGAACTGGTTAGATTGTCATCCAGGGGGTGTATATAGCCCGGAGGGAGGAGCTACACGTTTTGAGTGTAGTACTTTGTGTGTCCTCCGGAGGCAGTAGCTATACACCCCATGGTCTGGGTCTCCCATGGAAGGAACGATGAAGAAAACACACATTGCATCTTATACCCAACATCAGTTTTTAAAGTCTCGGACGGGGGACTATTTTTTCCTTTGACACCTATATGAGCTTATGGTCTCTATTCCGGAGAATTCTTTCATTATTTTTGGGATGGGCGGGGAGTTCTAAACTGTGTCATTTATATTAAGATTTTTTTTGTGAAGCAAATAAAGAAAAAAAAAGATTTTGTAGATTTTTTTTACTATTCAGGTATCACATTGAATAACTATGTAGGTTCTTATAGCTTTAATATATGTTTCTGCAGTATGTGTTTTACGCTATTTAGCGAGATCTTTTTATAACATTTTCTCTCAGGTTTTATATGCACATAAGTCCACCATAAGGTAAAAATAAACAAACCCTCATGTGGGGGACATTACATTTTTTTTTTCTCCAGAGCCCAAATTACATACAACCCCCCCCAATCTATGCCTTCAGTCCCAGCAACTCTGCGATGTCAAAACAACTACGGTAGCATTCATAAGGTTATTAGGTCCAATACAAGATCAGCAGGGTCAATCCTTCAATTTACTACATAGCACTCGCTCAGCATTAAATAGAGGGATACAGAAGGCAGAGTTGGTAATAAAACACTTCTGCCATTTCTCCTCTTGTCTTGTACACGAGGACCATTATGTTCCTGCTAGAATGAAGGAGTATTAATGAAGTATCACAAGACCTTTTAACAAAAAAGACTGGCTACACTGGAATGGTCTAAGAAATGCTATAAGACCCTGTGTATTTTTCCCTTTCTGCGCAGCCTTGGTAGTCCGTGGAGCTAGACTGAAACTCTACAAACCACCTGCTACGTCCACCCCAGCTTCTGATTAGTAGGCCTGGCTTGATGTCATTGTTGTAGCATGGCATAACCATGACAATGTGCCAGGACTTCTAATTAGAAGAGGCGCCAAGTGATGTCAGCAGGAGGTACACAAGGCTCTATCTAGTCTGGCAGCCACAGATTACTGACCAAGGCTGCTTCACATCAGCGTTTTTTTTGACGGACGTCAAAAAACGGCAAACGCATGTGACAGGATCCTTGACAAATCCGTTGTCAATTGAAAATACCTTGAAGTGACTCGCAGTAAGATGCGCTTGCATGTGTTATATACCGGATCCGTTGGTTTGCGGTTTTTACTTTGTTTTAAAAATGCTACTTGTAGCGTTTTTTGAGCCGCGTCCAAATACTGCATGCCACTGGATCCTGACTGTACCGCATGTGAACGGTGGTATGTGCTGATAGAAAGGATCCAGTTTGCTCCCCCCCCCCCCAAATCTTGAGAGAAAGTGGGGGGGTGCATCTAAAGGGTGAATGCTATTGGTGGCAATTTCGGTACAGAACATTTTAGAACGGTTCACATTTATCTCGTGCTCTTTGCTGAGCACTTACATTAGGGTTTCCATCTACATCTCCGAAATACATGATTCAGGTAAAACCTCCGACGGATCCATTCACTAATGAGGCAGCAGAGTTACTCTGGACTCAATTTGACCTCTGTTCAACAGTGTCCATCTTTTCAAAAGGTGAAAACTGTTAACCGCGCTGTGCATGTCTCATAAGACATGGAAAAAAAATGGACATTGCCAGCTCATAGGCCAGACAGGAGTTCAAAGTGACCTCCTCTGCCTCATTACAGTGACTTTTCTGTTAGGAATTTTGTCTGAATCATATCTTTCAGAGATTTACACGTTAACCTCAATATAAGCGCTCAGTGTAGAGCACAGGATAAATATGAGCTGCACCGTACTGTGATCTTTGGGAGGCAGAATGAACAAATCAACAGCAGTTGAAAAATTAGATTTATTTATTTAATTTTTTTCCGAAATACATGATTCGGGTGAAACCCCTGACAGATTCATTCACTAATAAGGCAGTTACTCCAGATTTCGTTTGCCCTCTGTTTAGCGGTGCATAAAAACGTCGTTGATCACACTTTTGTGCACACCTAAAAAAGAAACGTAAAAAGATGGACAACCCCAGACCACAGTCCAGACGGGAGTTCAAATTCACACTCTGCCTCATTCCAGTGAATTTTCCATAGGGGATTTTCACTGAATCACATTTTTCTGAGATTTACAGGTAAACCTCAATGTAAGCGCTCAGTGTAAAGCGCAGGATAAATGTGAGCGGAGCTTTACTGCGATCTATGGCAGGCAGAATAAACAAATCAACAGCAGTTGAAGAATTGGATTACAATTTTTCAAGTCGTTCACTGTGTGGTATAAGGGATTAGGCAGCTTTATTCCTCAGGTCAGTACGAATACAGTGATATCAGATTTATAGTTCATTTTTAGTTTTGGCTGCTATCACACTAAACACTTTCACAAAATAAACGTTTGTGCATCACTGAATTTTGTTTTTCTGCCGACTGTCATGTGAGGGCTTGTTTTTTATGGGATAAGTTGGAGGGTTTATTTGGTACCATTTTGGGCCACACTTTTTACATTTACCGTGTCTTAAAAGTGTTAACACAGCTTTATTTCTCAGGTCAGTACGAATACAGCGATACCACATTTATTTTTTTCAATGCTTTATGCCTCTTTTACACCATAAAAACGATTTTTAGAAAAAAAAAATATATAGTATATGCATTGCAGTATTCTGAGAGCTACAGCTTTTTTATTTTTCACTAACAGACTTGTATGGCGACTTATTTTTTGTAGGACAAAGTGATGTTATTAGATACCATTTTTAATTTATATGTGCTTGTTTTAGCGCATTTTATTCCACTTTTATTGTCAGCTGTATGATGAAAACACAGATTATTCTTTTACAGTGTTCACTTAAGGGGTTAACTAGTGTCACAATTTTATAGATCGGCTTGTTTCGGACGCGGCAATACCAAACATGTGTACTGTGTTAGTATAATTTGTATTTTAATTTTTTATTTTTTTTTTTACTTCATCACTCAGCCCCTCTATGGAACATTACCTTTTATTGCCATGATTGCTGATATAATGTATTGCAATGCACCAGCATTGAAATACATTATATCTCTCAGTGCTGCACTGACACAAGCCTCTGAGATCATGCTTCTGGCATGATCCCAGAGGCTTTCTGTAGCTGGGTGACCCAGAGATTGTCATCACGACCATAGCAACGATCAGGGCTTCGCAATGATGTCTTGGGGACACCAATCGGATGGGAGAGGGAGCACTCTTGCTCTCCCAGCCCCCTAAATGCTGCGATCGATATCAATCACGGCATTTAAGGGCTTTAACAGCCAGAAATGGAGCAGGGACATCCATGGCTGTGAAAAGGTGCCGTGTAAGCCAAGGTTCCAGCAGCAATCGTGTGGGCACAGCTCCTGTAGCGACAAGTTCCAGTAGCAACAATTAGCATTTATTACTATAATTGATAAATGAAAAAAATGACAGCACTTTGAAACCAATAGTTGAGAAGAGAGCCTAAATTTATGGACAACCTGCCGTCCTGTGCAGACCCCAATCACCATTTGGTTTCAAGGGATTTCAGTTTCACTTGTGGATAACAATTGTAAGACGTTCGCGTATTAAATCCTAGCATATTATAAAAATGAACTTTAACATTACTACCGTAACCGCACCAAGAATCTCTACCTTGGATACGGTTAGAAACAAATTAAGAATAACCCAGATACAAAAACAGATAAATGAGGAGACAAGAGAGATAGATGCCCCCAAAGAGCAGCTTTCAAGAGACAGTCTCCAAGGACTGGGAATAGACTAAATATGTGACTTACTATCTGCTGTGCTTTCTGTCTCGGTGGTGGGAGCAGGTGCAACATTAGCAGCCAGCTGGGAGGCCATCTTCTCATTCTGTGCCTTCCTGACAAGAGCTGCAAGTGGGTGGTCAGGATCGATCACTTTTAAAGGCTACAAAATAAAACATAAAAAAAAGGTTCAGAAAATGTACAATTCACAAAAAGACAACTTCTAAAACAAAGAGCTGCCATACAGGAATACAGCAGAGAATGGAAACATGGTTATATCAGTCTCAGAGCTGCTCATTGCACAAGTAGATGATGGATGACTCAAGGGGCTTTAAAAAAAAAAGGAGAATTTTGTTTACTTACCGTAAATTCTTTTTCTTATAGTTCCGACATGGGAGACCCAGACCATGGGTGTATAGCTTCTGCCTCCGGAGGACACACAAAGTACTACACTAAAAAGTGTAGCTCCTCCCTCCGAGCATATACACCCCCTGGATGACAAATCTAGCCAGTTTAGTGCAAAAGCTGAAGGAGGACATCCACCCACAAGTAGAGATAGAGTAAAACCCGGAATAACCGGAACCTCTGTCTACAACAACAGCCGGTGAAAACACACGGAACAAGAACTGCCAACAGGCAACAGGGAGGGTGCTGGGTCTCCCATGTCGGAACTATAAGAAAAAGAATTTACGGTAAGTAAACAAAATTCTCTTTTTCTTCATCGTTCCTTATGGGAGACCCAGACCATGGGACGTCTCAAAGCAGTCCATGGGTGGGAAATAAACAGAAACTGAGAAGTAGGCAAAACCTAACTTCACAAATGGGCGACAGCCGCCTGAAGGATGCGTCTGCCCAAGCTCGCATCTGCCGAAGCATGAGCATGCACTTGGTAGTGCTTCGAAAAGGTGTGCAGACTAGACCAAGTGGCAGCCTGACAGACCTGCTGAGCCGTAGCCTGGTGCCTGAAAGCCCAAGAGGCACCGACAGCTCTGGTCCAGTGCGCCTTAATCCCCGGCGGTGGAGGCCCCTGAGAACATTGGTAGGCATCGGATATGGCCGACCTAATCCAACGAGCAAGGGTCGGTTTAGAAGCCGAGAGACCCTTGCGCTGACCTGTGGTTAGCACAAAAAGAGAGGTGCACCGCCTAAGAGCGGCGGTGCGTGACACATAGATCCGGAGCGCCCGCACCAAATCTAAAGTATGCAACGCTTTCTCAAAGCGATGCACAGGGGCCGGACAAAGGGAAGGCAATGAAATGTCCTGGTTAAGGTGGAAAGGAGACACCACCTTTGGGAGAAAGTCCGGAGTCGGACGGAGAACCACCTTGTCTTGGTGAAAAACCAAAAAGGGTGACTCCGAAGAGAGCGCAGCCAAATCAGAGACTCTCCTGAGAGAAGTTATGGCCACCAGAAAGACCACTTTCTGTGAAAGTCGAAACAAAGAAACCTCCCTAAGAGGCTCAAAGGGGGGTTTCTGTAAGGCCGTGAGGACCAGATTAAGGTCCCAGGGATCCAAAGGCCGCCGGTAAGGAGGAATGATGTGAGATGCGCCCTGCATGAAGGTGCGCACCTGGGCCAGTCGGGCGATACGCCGCTGGAACAACAGACAGAGCCGAGACCTGTCCCTTGAGGGAATTGAGGGATAGTCCTAGCTGCAGACCGGACTGTAGAAAGGACAGGATGGTCGGCAAAGAAAACGGCCAAGGAGCATGGCCGGAAGAGCGACACCAGGACAGGAAAATTCTCCAAGTCCTGTGGTAAATCCTGGCCGAGGAAGACTTCCGAGCCTGAGTCATAGTGGAGATGACCTCAGAGGGAATGCCTGAAGCCGTCAGGATCCAGGACTCAAGAGCCACGCCATCAATCTGAGAGCTGCAGAATTCTGGCGGAAAAACGGACCTTGAGAGAGAAGGTCTGGACGGTCCGGGAGATGCCACGGCACCTCTACGGACAGACGGAGAAGGTCTGGGTACTAAGCTCGCCTGGGCCAGTCTGGAGCAATGATTATGACCCGACGGCCCTCCATTCTGATCTTGCGCAGGACTCTGGGCAAGAGAGCTAGAGGGGGAAACACGTAGGCCAGGCGGAACTGGGACCAATCCTGAACCAGCGCGTCCGCTGCCAAGGCCTGAGGATCGTGGGAGCGAGCCACGTAAACCGGGACCTTGTTGTTGTGCCGGGATGCCATTAGATCCACTTCCGGAGTGCCCCACTTGCGGCAGATTGACCAGAACACTGCCGGATGCAGGGCCCACTCGCCGCTGTCCACGGTTTGACGGCTGAGATAATCTGCCTCCCAGTTTTCTACGCCTGGGATGTGGACTGCGGATATGGTGGACTTGGAGTCCTCCGTCCACTGAAGGATACGTTGAACTTCCAACATTGCTAGGCGGCTGCGAGTCCCGCCCTGGTGATTGATGTAGGCAACTGCTGTTGCGTTGTCCGACTGGACTCGAATGTGCTTGCCCGCCAACAGGTGGTGAAAGGCTACGAGAGCTAAAAGCACAGCTCTGATTTCCAGCACATTGATCGAGAGGGCTGATTCGGACGGAGTCCAAGTGCCCTGTGCTCGGTGGTGGAGAAATACTGCTCCCCAGCCAGAGAGACTGGCATCCGTGGTGAGGATCACCCAGGACGGGGTCAGGAAGGAGCGTCCCTGAGACAGAGAGAGGGGCCGAAGCCACCACTGAAGAGAGCTCCTGGTCTGTGGCGACAGAGCCACTAGCCGGTGCAAGGAAGAGGTCCGCTTGTCCCAAAAGCGGAGAATGTCCAGCTGCAGAGGACGCAGATGGAACTGGGCAAAGGGAACCGCTTCCATTGACGCCACCATCTGACCCAGCACCTGCATGAGGTGCCTGATGGAATGACGGCGGGGCTTCAACAGAGAACGCACCGCCAGATGAAGGGACTGCTGTTTGACTAAGGGCAGCTTCACAAGTGCCGGCAGAGTCTCGAATTGCATCCCTAGGTACGTAAGTTTCTGGGTCGGGGTCAGAGTGGACTTGGGCAGATTGACAAGCCACCCGAATTGAACAAGCGTGGCGAGAGTGAACGAGACACTCCGCTGACAGTCTGCACTGGATGAAGCCTTGACTAGAAGGTCGTCCAGGTAAGGAATCACTGCCAACCCCTGGAGGTGCAGAACCGCAACCACTGCTGCCATGACCTTGGTGAATACACGAGGGGCCGTGGCTAACCCGAAGGGGAGAGCCACGAATTGGAAATGTTCCTCTCCGATTGCAAAACGTAGCCAACGCTGGTGTGAAACTGCAATTGGCACATGCAGATAGGCATCTCTGATGTCGATGGATGCTAGAAAATCTCCTTGGGTCATTGAGGCAATGACCGATCGCAGAGATTCCATGCGAAAGTGCCGCACCTGAACATGCTTGTTGAGAAGCTTGAGATCCAGGATGGGCCGGAAGGAACCGTCCTTCTTGGGGACTAGGAAGAGGTTTGAGTAGAAACCTCTGAACCGTTCCCGGGCGGGAACCGGTACAATTACTCCGTTGGCCTGCAAGGATGCCACGGCCCGAGAGAAGGCGGCGGCTTTGGAGCAGGGGGGAGTGGACATAAAAAAATCTGTTTGGCGGGCTGGAAGAAAATAATATCCTATAGCCGTGAGAGATGATATCCCGCACCCACTGATCGGAGACGTGTTGAAACCACACATCGCCAAAGTGGGAGAGCCTGCCACCGACCAAGGACGTTGCTGGCGCAGCCAGATAGTCAAGAGGAGGCTGCCTTAGTGGCAGCGGCTCCTCCGTTCTTCTGAGGACGCGGCTTCGTGCGCCAGCTGGGTTTTCGATCCTTGGCTGAGTTAGTGGACGAGGCTGAGGGCTTAGAGGATGACCAGTTAGAGGAACGAAAGGAACGAAACCTCGACTGGTTCCTGCCCTGGACAGGTTTCCTGGTTTTAGTTTGTGGCAAGGAAGTACTCTTCCCGCCAGTAGCTTCCTTAATAATTTCATCCAGTTGTTCACCAAACAGCCGGCACCCAGCAAAGGGGAGCCCAGCAAGGTACTTCTTGGAAGAAGCGTCTGCTTTCCACTCTCGAAGCCACAAGATCCTGCGGATCGCGAGGGAATTAGCGGAAGCCACCGCCGTGCGGTGAGAAGCCTCCAGAATGGCAGACATGGCATAGGATGAAAAAGCCGAAGCCTGGGAAGTTAAGGCAACCATTTCGGGCATAGAGTCCCTGGCGAGGGAATGTATCTCCGCCAGAGAAGCAGAGACTGCCTTAAGAGCCCACACTGCTGCAAAAGACGGGGAGAACGAGGCCCCTGCCGCCTCATATACAGATTTTGCCAGAAGGTCAACCTGGCGGTCAGTGGGATCCTTAAGTGAGGTGCCATCGGCCACAGATACAACTGTCCGGGCTGAGATTCTAGACACCGGAGGATCTACCTTTGGTGAATGAGCCCACTCCTTGACCACTTCTGGTGGAAAGGGAAAACGGTAATCAGAACTACGCTTTGGGAAGCGTTTGTCAGGACAGGCCCTGGGCTTGGTCACAGTGGCCTGAAAACTGGAGTGGTTAAAAAACATACTCCTTGCTCTCTTAGGTGAGGTAAACTGGTGTTTTTCTACCAGAGAGGCTTGTTCCTCTGACACTGGTGGATTGAGGTTCAGTACGGAATTAATGGACGCAATCAAGTCACTAACATCCGCATCACCTTCAGATAGATCAATGGGGTACATAGAGGTAGCGTCCGAGCCCACAGTAAAGGCATCCTCCTCGCCCTGCAATTCAGCTCGTGAATCAGAGCCGTGGGACGAGGAAGGAGAAGAGTCCCTGCGTCTCCGTTTAGAAGGACGGGGTCCGGGAACAGATGAAAAATCCTCTGTGAGCTCTGCAGAGCGAGTCGGAGCAGCAGAGGCGCCCTGAGAAGGGGGCTGATGCATGGTCAGCAGAGTCCGGGACAGCTGTCCCATGGAGTCGGCAAAGGACTTGGAGATAGCTTTAGAAAACGATGCTACCCAAGCCGGGGGTTCAGCCACCGGGGCTGGAGCAGCCGGAGGGACCCCTGGGGAGACTCCAGGCTGAGGCACCACCATGTTAGAGCAGGCATCACAATGTGGATATGTGCTCGGTTCAGGCAGTATGAGCTTACATGCAGTGCATATAGAGTAAAGCCTTGCAGCCTTGCTCCTAGTGAGAGACATGCTGCTGAGGTGGAGGTTCTGCAGTAAAGAACACACTCCTTCAGAATGACCCCCAGAGAGTGTACAAGAAAGTCCACAACCAGAGGTTGTGGCTTACCAGACCGTTTTGTGTGCCCTCCGGATTCCACAGCTTGGACCCCCAGACAGATGCAGTAGCTGCAGCAGCCAGCGCCGATCAGTGTGTAAACGCTGATAAAATGGCGCCGGAGTGAGGAGGGGGAGCGGGGTTTAGTCCAAGAGCGGGAACCGGAGGGCCAAGGAGAAATACAGGGGAGGGAAACATCTCCTCAGAGAGGAGTGTTCTCCCCTGAGCTGAACGGCCGGTGGGCGGCGCCGCACTGTTCCCCTGCATGACAGACATGCAGGGGCAGTGAAAACGAAACTAGGCCGCAGCCGAAGCCGGGGCCTAAATTTTCCCATGCGGCCGACGAGCAGGCACCCTCGGCGCGGTTCTCAGGAGAAAACCAGAGAACCGGCCGGAAATCACAGCAAAGTGAAATAACACACTCTCCCCACAATAAATGTACACGGGACCCCTCAATAACGTCTCAATACTTAGCTTATGAGACGCAGGGCCAGGTCCCTGAGGGGTGAGCGCTCCGTCCGGCAGGATCCTGAAAGGGCTGTGGATGGAGACCGGTCTCCTGCAAAGCAGTGAGAACCGTGATGGCTCCCACTTCAAGCCAGAGCCCGAGGGATGGTGAAGGAGCACGGCATGTAAGGCTCCAGCCTTGTAAAATCAACCTTAACAGCACCGCCGACACAGTGGGGCGAGAAGGGACATGCCGGGAGTCCAGTTTGGACCCGCTTTTCTTCCAACTCTTTGAAATCAAAAATCAGATGAGAATGCATGTGTGTGTGTGACCTCCTGAACACAAAGCATTGAACTGGCTAGATTTGTCATCCAGGGGGTGTATATGCTCGGAGGGAGGAGCTACACTTTTTAGTGTAGTACTTTGTGTGTCCTCCAGAGGCAGAAGCTATACACCCATGGTCTGGGTCTCCCATAAGGAACGATGAAGAAATACCAAAGTCATGAGTATTTACTGACATCACCTAGTGAACTAAAACACATTGTACAGTCATTTACAGCTCCACAATTCAAGGGGACTTTACATCACTAATAATATTTTAGTACCTTTGTAATCTCTTCCAGTCTACTACAACGCTTTGAAGCAAATAGACTTGGATGCAGGTAATCACTGTCGTCATCATCGTCGTCGTCATCATCATCTTCGTCACTGTGTTTGTTCGCATTGGCTACAGATTCTAGGAAAAAAAATATAACAAAATTGCTGTTACGCACAACAAAGCATAAATAACATTTATATGGAATGTTAGAAACTGATGTGGTCACTTGACATTCAGCCCCCATCTTGGTATACCATATGGCAGTCCTGCATGGCTATTGGAGTATCCATGCAAGACCGGTGTCACACTTACGATTGCCTCTCGCAGTGCATCACTGGCACGGACTCACACTCTCCTCACAGGAGCGAGTCGGTTGCATGCATCTCTATGCAGCTGAGACGCTCCTGTCCGGAGAGTGTGCAGCTGTGCCGGGTGATGCACGCGAGGCAATGGCAAGTGTGACACCGGCCTAAGAGAATGTAATGACGCTGAAGATATTTGTTCTTTATTCTGTCACTACCAAGGAAGCAAAGAAGCTTTGAAATCACAAGGATCAACTCTCTAGCTGCAATACCCAGTGCAGGATGAGAAGATTTATTCCGTGGTTCTACTCCTAGAGGAAGGCGCTACCGAGAGCAGGAGGAAGTGTCTTACTGTTATCTCACCCATGTACGGCCGATACAAGACACCCAGGTAAAGCTGGTGTCACACACAGCGACAACGACAACGACGTCGCTGCTACGTCACCATTTTCGGTGACGTTGCAGCGACGTCCCGTCGCTGTCGCTGTGTGTGACATCCAGCAACGACCTGGCCCCTGCTGTGAGGTCGCCGGTCGTTGCTGAATGTCCAGCTTCATTTTTTCGTCGTCACTCTCCCGCTGTGACACACACATCGCTGTGTGTGACAGCGAGAGAGCGACGAAATGAAGCGAGCAGGAGCCGGCACTGGCAGCTGCGGTAAGCTGTAACCAGCGTAAACATCGGGTAACCAAGGGAAGCCCTTTCCCTGGTTACCCGATGTTTACGCTGGTTACCAGCCTCCGCTCTTGCTGCCAGCGCCGGCTCCTGCACTGTGACATGTGGCTGCAGTATGCATCGGGTAATTAACCCGATGTATACTGTAGCAAGGAGAGCAAGGAGCCAGCGCTAAGCAGTGCGCGCGGCTCCCTGCTCTCTGCACTGTGACATGTAGCTGCAGTACACATCGGGTTAATTAACCCGATGTGTACTGTACCTAGGAGAGCAAGGAGCCAGCACTAAGCGCGGCTCCCTGCTCTCTGCACATGTAGCACAGGGACGTTATGATCGCTGCTTCTGCTGTGTTTGACAGCTAAGCAGCGATCATAACAGCGACTTACAAGGTCGCTGTTACGTCACCGAAAATGGTGACGTAACAGCGACGTCGTTGTCGCTGTCGTTTAGTGTGAACCCAGCTTAAGTGACATATTTGCTAATGGTAGTTCAGTAGCTGAATTTCTAGCCATACGCTGTGCCTAAAGTCAGTTTTACACACCCGTGAAACAAAGACCATAGTTTGATAGTAAGGCCTGGCCTAATCGCTGGATTTCCAGACCTGAGCTACTAGCTTTATGTCTCGTAAGGTCTGATGACTACAGTTTGAGCAGACTGATCAGAGCATGGCCCGCATTTTACGGCCTAAGTCCGACCATTTACCGACTGACTCCTGTTCAGCGGTATCTGCATTATAGAATTTTACTTTCTCCAGTTTAGATTTTGTGAGCATGTTTGTAGACATAGTATAAACCCTGCACATTTTTTTTTATATTTAACAGCTGGAGTGGGATCACTGATGGATGTTCCTTGCCTCTAGTAATATACCCGTCAATTGGCACCTTCTGTTCTTCTAGGTCAGGGGTCTCAAACTCGGCTGGTTGTATGGGCCGCACACAGGAAAAAAAATAATTTGAGGGGCCGCATTCCTTTCAGGACAAAGTGACATTGGTAGTGGTACCATTTTTTCTTTCTATACACCCTTGAATCACTGTTTTCGAACATTTTTCATTTGTCCATTATAACAAAGGTGTAGTGTGTGTATATGTATGTGCATATATACATACATACATACTTTTTTTTACATTTTTTCCCCTTTTTGTAAGTAATACAGTTTTACAATAACCACCGCATAGTAATTTTGGCCAACATCTTGTAGTAATGTGCCCCATCTTGTTTCCCATTCTGTAAAAATGTGTGCATCCTTGTCCCCTTGTAGCAATGTGCCTCAGCTAACACACACACACACACACATCCCCCCCACCCTGTGCAGCCTCAGCTAATACACATCCCCCCCCACCCTGTGCAGCCTCAGCTAATACACATCCCCCCCACCCTGTGCAGCCTCAGCTAATACACATCCCCCCCACCCTGTGCAGCCTCAGCTAATACACATCCCCCCACCCTGTGCAGCCTCAGCTAATACACATCCCCCCACCCTGTGCAGCCTCAGCTAATACACATCCCCCCACCCTGTGCAGCCTCAGCTAATACACATCCCCCCACCCTGTGCAGCCTCAGCTAATACACATCCCCCCCACCCTGTGCAGCCTCAGCTAATACACATCCCCCCCACCCTGTGCAGCCTCAGCTAATACACATCCCCCCCACCCTGTGCAGCCTCAGCTAATACACATCCCCCCCACCCTGTGCAGCCTCAGCAAATACACATCCCCCCCCACCCTGTGCAGCCTCAGCTAACACACACACGAAAACATTCTTCTCACCTGCTGTCAGCGGCATGCAGGCACGTGGACTCGGTGAAGCCTCAGCTACCACACACACACACAGTGCAGCCTCAGCCAGCAACAGAACCACACACACGGCATGAGACTGAGACACACACACACACACACACACACACAATTCTTCTCACCTGCTGTCAGCAGCACGCAGGCACGTGGACCAGGTAATGATCACAGCTGCTGTCATCGCTGAACGTTCGGCCGGCGCGTGCAGAGCAGTTCTCACTGCACAACAGCCACTGGCCAATCACAGGCAAGCATCTGAGGTCATATGCAGCAGGTGCTTGCCGCTGATTGGCAGGCGGCTGTTATTGCGTTCTGCAGTGAGAACTTCACTGTGCGCGGCAAACACAAAACTGTAGGCTGAAATAAATAACTGACAGCTGCGGCCCCTGCACCGGTCGCCATCTTTACCAGGTCCACGGGCCTGCGGGCCGCAAGAAGCCACCTGAAGGGCCGCATGCGGCCCGCGGGCCGCGTGTTTGAGACCCCTGTTCTAGGTGCTGCTCCAGTCTTGCACCATCATCTTGTGCCTGCAGTTTCTGACTGACCGTAAATCAGAGATTAACAGTCACAATAGAAGTCTATGATCGCCTCTTCCTGGCTCTTATAGACTTTCATGGAGTAGTGACTTTCGGTCCAGCCAACAAACACTAGAGCTATCCAGCAGGTTAAAATGTGAAAAAAAAAAAAAAAAGACGACCGGAGCAGTGCTGAGAACAGAAGACAACAGCAGGTAAGTATATTACTAGTGGTAGGGAACTTTGATTAACAATACCACTCCAGCAGTGACAAAGAAAATGCCGGGAATGGGGATTTAAAATAGGAGCAAGTAGTAAGAAGATGGAAGTAAATAAAAACGGTTCCTACTTTTTTGCTCTTCTTTCTGCTTCTCCGAGTGTGAGGTATAACGTCCTTCTTTCATGGCTTTCTGGATGTGCTTGTAATAAGGGTTGAGGTAGTGATCAAAACGTAAAAAGTCAAACTGTGAGTTTCGAGCTTGCTTGGCTTTTAACATGATCTCAAACTGAGCACCCTGCTTGCAGACAAAATTTGCTGTACGCTCTATAATGGCATGCATTTTTGCAGTGGGCGGCTGGTAACAAGGGAAAAACAAAAAAGAAAAAGTTATTTTATAAGACATATCCAAGAAAATTATTTTACAAATTCATTGGAAAACCTAGACGTTCAGGCAATATGTTTAGGAATACATTTCTATGTCCAAGTGACTGAACAGATGGGAAGGCAGCTCCTAACACAAGTCTCAGCTATTTAGCCTCACCCATCGGTCAAAGGACCCCTAAGGGTGAAAAAGATTGCTAAAAGTTTTACTCATGGGATGATGAAAAATCACTGTTTCCATCAGTCAAGATTTCCGATTCCAACGCACTGGAACGGATTTTGACATATTTTCCTTCAGCTGCATAGAATAGTGTAACAGACTCTGCCAATATGAAAGCTCGGTGTAATGGAGGCTAAAGGAAGCCCAATGGTGGCAAAAATCAATGGGTACTTTTAAGTGTAAGCGCCATATTCATTTATTTTACAATAGTACACATGAAAATAATAAATTGTGTACTACCCTGTTTCCCCAAAAATAAGACACTGTCTTATATTTTTTTTGCCCTAAAAGAAGGGAATTTTGTTACTTACCGTAAATTCCTTTTCTTCTAGCTCTTATTGGGAGACCCAGACGATTGGGGTATAGCTACTGCCCTCTGGAGGCCACACAAAGCACTACATTAAAAGTGCAAGGCCCCTCCCCCTCTGGCTATACCCCCCCGTGGTATCACGGGTTCTCCAGTTTTAGTGCCAAAGCAAGAAGGAGGAAGCCAATAACTGGTTTAAACAAATTAACTCCGAATAACATCGGAGAACTGAAAAACCGTTCAACATGAACAACATGTGTACCCGCAAACAACAAAAAACATCCCGAAGGACAACAGGGCGGGTGCTGGGTCTCCCAATAAGAGCTAGAAGAAAAGGAATTTACGGTAAGTAACAAAATTCCCTTCTTCTTCAGCGCTCTATTGGGAGACCCAGACGATTGGGACGTCCAAAAGCTGTCCCTGGGTGGGTAAATAAATACCTCATGTTAGAGCTGCAAAACAGCCCTCCCCTACGGGGGTGTCACTGCCGCCTGCAGGACTCTTCTACCTAAGCTGGCATCCGCCGAAGCATAGGTATGCACCTGATAATGCTTGGTGAAAGTGTGCAGACTGGACCAGGTAGCTGCCTGGCACACCTGTTGAGCCGAAGCCTGGTGACGTAATGCCCAGGACGCACCCACGGCTCTGGTTGAGTGGGCTTTTAGCCCTGAAGGAACCGGAAGCCCCGCAGAACGGTAGGCCTCTAGAATTGGTTCTTTGATCCATCGAGCCAGGGTGGCTTTAGAAGCCTGCAACCCCTTGCGCGGACCAGCGACAAGGACGAAAAGTGCATCGGCACGGCGTATGGGCGCCGTGCGGGAAATGTAGATTCTGAGTGCTCTCACCAGATCTAGCAAACGTAAGGCCTTTTCATACCGGTGAACCGGATGAGGGCAAAAAGAAGGCAAGGAAATATCCTGATTAAGATGAAAAGAGGATACGACCTTAGGGAGAAACTCCGGAATGGGGCGCAGCACAACCTTGTCCTGGTGGAACACCAGGAAGGGAGCCTTAGATGACAGAGCTGCCAGCTCAGACACTTGCCGAAGCGATGTGATTGCAACAAGAAACGCCACTTTCTGCGACAGCCGAGAAAAGGAAACTTCCTTCAGAGGCTCGAAGGGCGGTTTCTGGAGAGCAACTAGTACCCTGTTCAGATCCCATGGATCTAACGGTCGCTTGTACGGGGGCACAATATGACAGACCCCCTGCAGGAACGTGCGCACCTTAGGAAGACGTGCTAGACGCTTCTGAAAAAACACGGATAGTGCCGAAACTTGCCCTTTAAGGGAGCTGAGCGACAAGCCCTTTTCTAACCCCGATTGCAGGAAGGAAAGAAACTTGGGCAATGCAAATGGCCAGGGAGACACTCCCTGAGCAGAGCACCAGGACAAGAAAATCTTCCACGTTCTGTGGTAGATCTTAGCCGAATTCGACTTTCTAGCTTGTCTCATTGTGGCAATGACTCCCTGAGATAATCCAGCAGATGCTAGGATCCAGGACTCAATGGCCACACAGTCAGGTTCAGGGCCGCAGAATTCTGATGGAAAAACGGCCCTTGGGACAGTAAGTCTGGTCGGTCTGGCAGTGACCACGGTCGACCGATCGTGAGATGCCACAGATCCGGATACCACGACCTCCTCGGCCAGTCTGGAGCGACGAGTATGACGCGGCTGCACTCGGATCTGATCTTGCGTAGCACTCTGGGCAAGAGCGCCAGAGGCGGAAACACGTATGGGAGCTGAAACTGCGACCAATCTTGAACCAAGGCGTCTGCCGCCAGAGCTCTTTGATCGCGCGACCTCGCCATGAATGCCGGGACCTTGTTGTTGTGCCGGGATGCCATTAGGTCGACGTCCGGCACTCCCCAGCGGCGACAGATTTCCTGAAACACGTCCGGGTGAAGGGACCATTCCCCTGCGTCCATGCCCTGGCGACTGAGGAAGTCTGCTTCCCAGTTTTCTACGCCTGGGATGTGAACCGCGGATATGGTGGATGCTCTGTCCTCCACCCACATTAGAATGCGCCGGACTTCTTGGAAGGCTTGCCGACTGCGCGTCCCTCCTTGGTGGTTGATGTATGCCACCGCTGTGGAGTTGTCCGATTGGATTCGGATCTGCTTTCCTTCCAGCCACTGTTGGAAGGCCAGTAGAGCAAGATACACTGCTCTGATCTCCAGAACATTGATCTGAAGGGTGGACTCCTGCGGAGTCCACGTCCCCTGAGCCCTGTGGTGGAGAAATACTGCTCCCCACCCTGACAGACTCGCATCTGTCGTGACTACTGCCCAGGATGGAGGCAGGAAGGATCTTCCCTGAGACAATGATGTGGGAAGGAGCCACCATTGTAGAGAGTCTTTGGCCGTCTGGGAAAGCGAGACTTTCCTGTCCAGGGACGTTGACTTCCCGTCCCATTGGCGGAGAATGTCCCATTGAAGTGGGCGCAGATGAAACTGCGCAAAGGGAACTGCTTCCATGGCTGCCACCATCTTCCCTAGGAAATGCATGAGGCGCCGCAAGGGATGCAACTGGCCCTGCAGGAGAGATTGCACCCCTGTCTGTAGTGACCGCTGCTTGTCCAGCTTCACTATCGCTGCTAGAGTATGAAACTCCATGCCAAGATACGTTAGTGACTGAGTCGGTGATAGGATCGACTTTGGAAAGTTGATGATCCATCCGAAAGACTGTAGAGTCTCCAGCGTAGCATTCAGGCTGAGTTGGCATGCCTCCTGAGAGGGAGCTTTGACCAATAAGTCGTCTAGGTAAGGAATCACCGAGTGTCCCTGAGAGTGCAAGACTGCTACCACCGCCGCCATGACCTTGGTGAAGACCCGTGGGGCTGTCGCCAGACCAAATGGAAGAGCTACGAACTGAAAATGGTCGTCTCCTATCACAAAACGTAGAAAACGTTGATGTTCTGCAGCAATTGGCACGTGGAGATAAGCATCTTTGATGTCTATTGAGGCAAGGAAGTCTCCTCTGGACATTGAGGCAATGACAGAGCGGAGGGTTTCCATCCGGAACCTCCTGGCGTGCACATGTTTGTTGAGCCGTTTTAGGTCCAGAACAGGACGGAACGAGCCGTCCTTTTTTGGAACCACAAAGAGATTGGAGTAAAACCCTTGCCCTTGTTCCTGAGGAGGGACTGGGATAACCACTCCTTCCGCTTTTAGGGAATCCACCGCCTGCAGCAGAGCATCTGCTCGGTCTGGACGTGGGGAGGTTCTGAAGAACCGAGCTGGAGGACGAGAATTGAACTCGATTCTGTACCCGCGAGACAAAATGTCCGTCACCCACCGGTCTTTGACCTGTGACATCCAAATGCCGGAAAAGCGGGAGAGCCTGCCCCCGACCGGCGATGCGGAGGGGGGGGGCTGGAAGTCATGAGGTAGTCGCTTTGGAAGCGGTACCTCCATTTGCTTTCTTGGGGCGTGCGTGAGTCCGCCACGAATCTGAGTTTCTTTGCGTCCTCTGAGTCCCTTTGGACGAGGTAAATGGTGTCTTGCCCGAACCTCGAAAGGACTGAAACCTCTGCTGCCACTTTTTCTGCTGAGGTTTGGGTGTTCTGGGTTGTGGTAAAGAGGAGTCTTTACCCTTGGACTGCTTAATGATGTCAGCCAATGGCTCGCCAAACAGTCTCTCTCTAGACAAAGGCAAACTGGTTAAACATTTTTTGGAACCAGCATCTGCTTTCCAGTCCTTTAACCACAAGGCTCTGCGCAAAACTACCGAATTGGCGGACGCCATTGAGGTGCGACTGGTAGATTCTAGGACCGCATTGATAGCGTAAGACGCAAACGCCGACATCTGCGTGGTAAGGTGCGCCACTTGCGGCACTGCTGGATGCATGATAGCATCCACTTTTGCTAAGCCAGCTGAAATAGCCTGGAGTGCCCATACGGCTGCGAATGCCGGAGCAAACGACGCGCCTATAGCTTCATAGACAGATTTTAACCAAAGGTCCATCTGTCTGTCATTGGCATCTTTAAGTGAAGCGCCATCCTCCACTGCAACTATGGATCTAGCTGCAAGTTTGGAAATCGGGGGGTCTACCTTTGGACACTGTGTCCAGCGCTTGACCACCTCAGGGGGGAAAGGGAAACGCGTATCTTTAGATCGTTTAGAGAAACGCCTTTCTGGGTGAGCGTCGTGCTTCTGGATTGATTCTCTGAAGTCAGAGTGATCTAACAAAGCACTCAATTTACGCTTAGGATAAAGGAAACGAAACTTTTCCTGCTCCGCAGCCGCCTCTTCTGCTGAAGGGGCTGGGGGAGAAATATCCAACAGCCTATTTATGGCTGAGATAAGGTCGTCTACCATGGCATCCCCATCCGGGGTATCCAGGTTGAGAGGGGTTCCAGGAGTGGATTCCTGATCACTCTCATCAGACACATCACAGGGAGACTGATTGCGCTGAGACCCTGAGCAGTGTGAAGACGTCGAGGGTCTTTCCCAGCGAGCTCGCTTAGGGTGGCTGGGGCCATCATCTGAGTCATAATCCTCGGCCTGTGAAGCCGGGGACCCCCCTGTGGGCTGGATACATTCCAAGTAAGGGGGACCTGAGGACAGAGGCCTCGCCGTGCCCAGAGACTGAGCCCCATGCATAGATTGCAAGGTCTCAAGGATTTTTGCCATAGATACAGACATATTATCTGCAAAAACTGCAAAGTCCGTCCCTGTCACAGGGGCAGAACTTACAAGCGTCTCAGCCTGGGTCGCTACCTCTCCTGACTCCGGCTGGCGAAGCAGCACCGGGTCGGAGCATTGCACACAATGGGGGTCATCAGAGCCTGCTGGTAGATTAGCCCCACATGCAGCACACGCAGTATACACAGCCCTTTTTGCCTTGGCTGCCTTGCGTTTTGAGGATGACATGTTGCTGCTTCCACAGAGCGATCTGGGATATGCAGCCAGAAGCGCACCTCACAGTGCAAGAAATACAATATCTATATATATATGTACCCAGTACACTGACACACAGTGAGGCACTAGAGGGACCAGCACAGAAAAATCGCTTACCGCCCGCTTAAAAAGCGGGTGTGTGGTCCCAGATAGCCCCTAGTCCAGGTCTCCCAGAGCCTTGCGTCCTTCCTCCAGCCAGGCATGCATGTAATGGCTGCCGGCGTCTCGAGAGAGGAAGGGGGGCGGGCCCTGGGCGTTCCTGGCCAAGAGCGGGAAGCCTGCTTCCCTCTGTGCATAGTGAGAGGGCTGGAGCATGTAAATCAGGCTCCAGCCCTCGTCGCTGCTTGCGAACAGCGTCTCTCCCCTACCCTGAATGACAGGGTGGGGGCGGGAACGAAACGGAGCAGCCGGCGTCCTAGGCCCAAAAAGCCTGGGACTAAAGTTATAACCGCCGCCGCCGTAAAAGCGCGGACGGCGGATCCCCGGCGCACCACAAGTCACAGCAGCGCCGCCCGGTCCAGAGGGGGTCGGCGCTGCGTTCCCAAACAAACAATCCCCCAGTAATCTGTAGGGACACCAACTCCACGTTGCGGTCCCCGGCGCACTACAACACCCAGCCAGCCCGGAGTGTGTCTGTGCCTGCCGGGGACACAGAGTACCTGTAAGATGCAGGGCCCTGTCCCTGATCGTACTCCTGCTCCGAATCCATCAGGTTCTAATGGGTCTGTGGATGGAGCCCGGCATCAGAGCTGAGAGGCCGGCAGGATCCCACTTCCACAGAGCCCTACCAGGGGATGTGGAAGGAAAACAGCATGTCAGGCTCCAGCCCTGTACCAGCAATAGGTACCTCAACCTTACAACACCATCCAGGGGTGAGAAGGGAGCATGCTGGGGACACTATATGTGTCCTCTTTTCTTCCATCCGAAATAGTCAGCAGCTACTGCTGACTAAAATCTGTGGAGCTATGCATGGAATGTCTGACCTCCTTCGCACACAAAGCTAAAACTGGAGAACCCGTGATACCACGGGGGGGTATAGCCAGAGGGGGAGGGGCCTTGCACTTTTAATGTAGTGCTTTGTGTGGCCTCCAGAGGGCAGTAGCTATACCCCAATCGTCTGGGTCTCCCAATAGAGCGCTGAAGAAAAAGCACTAGGTCTTATTTTCAGGGGATGTCTTATTCTCGAGGAGACATGGTTGGGGTAAGTGTACCACCACAAAAATCAGACACCCCTTCCCAGGATCGTCATACTTACCAGCCCCAGGCATCTGTGTGGCTCCCAGATCTCCCAGCAGGTGTGCAGCACGCCTCGCCTGCATCTGGCTGACACTCGCATAGATCACATCACATTCACACACACTCATACAGATACACACATCAGATTCCACATCATTCCTCCCTGTGATCTCCCAGCAGCTGTGGTCCCCTACATCTGACTGACACTCACACACATAGCTTTCACATCATTCCTCCCTGTGCTCTCCGGCGGGCACTCCCAGCAGCTGTGCTGCACGCCGTCCTCCTCTGCCGAAACTCTCACATCCGATATCGTGCACGCACACGCACACACACACACACACACAGCATTCGGAGATACCACATGCTTCCGGCCATGTGATCCTCCAGCAGGTCCTGGAAGGTCACTGCACAATATCGCCGCCGAGAAGCAAGCGATATCGCTGGATATGGTGTGTGTGTGTGTGGTAGTGTGTGTGTGTGTGTGTGTAGTGTGTGTGTGTGTGTGTGGTAGTGTGTGTAGTGTGTGTAGTGTGTGTAGTGTGTGTGGTAGTGTGTGTGTGTGTGTGTGTGTGTGTGTGTGTGTGTGTGTGTGTGTGGTAGTGTGTGTGTGTGTGTGTGTGTTCCGCTGCAGGACTTTGATGCGCTCACTTGCTCCCGGTCGGCGTCTAGCGAGTATGATCGGGGAGTGGTGTCTTCTCTCCTTTAAGGGGTGTTCGCAGTCTATAATGAAGTGTCCTGCAGTGTAACTTTTTTACCGCTCTCACATCCGATCGCACACACACACACACACACACTCCATTTGGAGATACCACAAGCTTCCGGCCATGTGATCCTCCAGCAGGTCCTGGAAGGTCACTGCACAATATCGCCGCCGAGAAGCAAGCGATATCGCTGGATATGGCGAGTGTGGTAGTGTGTGTGTGTGGTAGTGTGTGTGTGTGTGCGTGTGTGTGCGTGTGTGTGTGTGCGTGTGTGTGCGTGTGTGCGTGTGTGTGTGTGCGTGTGTGGTAGTGTGTGTGTGCGTGTGTGTGCGTGTGTGTGTGTGTGGTAGTGTGTGTGTGTGTGGTAGTGTGTGTGTGTGTGTGGTAGTGTGTGTGTGTGTGGTAGTGTGTGTGTGTGTGGTAGTGTGTGTGTGGGGTAGTGCGTGTGTGGGGTAGTGCGTGTGTGGGGTAGTGTGTGTGTGGGGTAGTGTGTGTGTGGGGTAGTGTGTGTGTGGGGTAGTGTGTGTGTGGGGTAGTGTGTGTGTGGGGTAGTGTGTGTGTGGGGTAGTGTGTGTGTGGGGTAGTGTGTGTGTGGGGTAGTGTGTGTGTGGGGTAGTGTGTGTGTGGGGTAGTGTGTGTGTGTGGTAGTGTGTGTGTGTGGTAGTGTGTGTGTGTGGTAGTGTGTGTGTGTGGTAGTGTGTGTGTGTGGTAGTGTGTGTGTGTGGTAGTGTGTGTGTGTGGTAGTGTGTGTGTGTGGTAGTGTGTGCGTGTGGTAGTGTGTGGTAGTGTGTGTGTGTATGGTAGTGTGCGTGTGGTAGTGTGCGTGTGTGTGGTAGTGTGCGTGTGTGTGGTAGTGTGTGTGTGTGGTAGTGTGTGTGTGGTAGTGTGTGTGGTAGTGTGTGTGGTAGTGTGTGTGTGTGGTAGTGTGTGTGTGTGGTAGCGTGTGTGTGTGGTAGCGTGTGTGTGTGGTAGTGTGTGTGTGTGGTAGTGTGTGTGTGTGTGGTAGTGTGTGTGTGTGTGGTAGTGTGTGTGTGTGGTAGTGTGTGTGTGTGTGGTAGTGTGTGTGTGTGTGGTAGTGTGTGTGTGTGTGGTAGTGTGTGTGTGTGTGGTAGTGTGTGTGTGTGGGGTAGTGTGTGTGTGTGGTAGTGTGTGTGTGTGGTAGTGTGTGTGTGTGTGGTAGTGTGTGTGTGTGTGGTAGTGTGTGGTAGTGTGTGGGGGTGTGTGTGGGGGTGTGTGTGGGGGTGTGTGTGGGGGTGTGTGTGTGTGTGTGTGTGTGTGTGTGTGTGTGTGTGTGTGTGTGTGTGTGTGTGTGTTCCGCTGCAGGACTTTGATGAGCTCACTTGCTCCCGGTCGGCGTCTAGAGAGTATGATCGGGGAGAGGTGTCTTCTCTCCTTTCTTTAAGGGGTGTTCGCTGTCTATAATGAAGTGTCCTGCAGTGTCTAACTTTTTTACCGCTGCATGACACTTCATTATTGGCCGCGGCTAGGTCTTATTTTGTGGGGATGTCTTATATTTAAGCCTCCCTGAAAACTCATGCTAGGTCTCATTTTCGGTGGAGGTCTTATTTTCGGGGAAATACGGTATCAGGTGCCCTGTGACGTGATCCTAGGTGCCAATGGGTTTATTACTATGGCACCCAGGGGCTTGCTAAAGGCCTTGCCACCACCATTTTAGTGCTCCTTTGAAGCTCATCTACCTTGTTTCCCGAAACAAAATCACCCCAAAAATAAGCCCTAGCAGGATTTTGGTGTTTTTTTTGGAGTATGCTTAAAAGATAAGACCTACTCAAAAAAGAAAAAAAAAAACGTAGTTTCAGATCCATAAGGAAGTGTCCAAGCAGCTAAAAAAGTTGAATACAGCAGCACTCTTAATCAAAGAAAGTAGAACCCTTACCTCCTCCCTCCCCACAAAAGAAGGGAATTTTGTTTACTTACCGTAAATTCCTTTTCTTCTAGCTCCAATTGGGAGACCCAGACAATTGGGTGTATAGCTTCTGCCTCCGGAGGCCACACAAAGTATTACACTTAAAAGTGTAACGCCCCTCCCCTTCTGCCTATACACCCCCCCGTGCATCACGGGCTCCTCAGTTTTGGTGCAAAAGCAGGAAGGAGGAAACTTTTAAATCGGTCTAAAGTAAATTCAATCCGAAGGAAGTTCGGAAAACTGAAAACCATTCAACATGAACCACATGTGTACACAAAGAACAACAGCCCGAAGGGAACAGGGGCGGGTGCTGGGTCTCCCAATTGGAGCTAGAAGAAAAGGAATTTACGGTAAGTAAACAAAATTCCCTTCTTCTTTGTCGCTCCATTGGGAGACCCAGACAATTGGGACGTCCAAAAGCAGTCCCTGGGTGGGTAAAATAATACCTCGTAATAGAGCCGTAAAACGGCCCCTTCCTACAGGTGGGCCACCGCCGCCTGAAGGACTCGCCTACCTAGGCTGGCATCTGCCGAAGCATAGGTATGCACCTGATAGTGTTTCGTGAAAGTGTGCAGGCTCGACCAGGTAGCCGCCTGACACACCTGCTGAGCCGTAGCCTGGTGCCGCAAAGCCCAGGACGCCCCCACGGCTCTGGTAGAATGGGCCTTCAGCCCTGAGGGAACCGGAAGCCCAGAAGAACGGTAGGCTTCAAGAATCGGTTCCTTGATCCACCGAGCCAGGGTTGATTTGGAAGCCTGTGACCCTTTACGCTGGCCAGCGACAAGGACAAAGAGTGCATCCGAGCGGCGCAGGGGCGCCGTACGAGAAATGTAGAGTCTGAGTGCTCTCACCAGATCTAACAAGTGCAAATCCTTTTCACATTGGTGAACTGGATGAGGACAAAAAGAGGGTAAGGAGATATCCTGATTGAGATGAAAGGGGGATACCACCTTAGGGAGAAATTCCGGAACCGGACGCAGAACCACCTTGTCCTGGTGAAACACCAGGAAAGGGGCTTTGCATGACAGCGCTGCTAGCTTTGACACTCTCCGAAGTGATGTGATTGCTACTAGGAAGACCACTTTCTGCGAAAGGCGTGAAAGAGAAATATCCTTCATTGGCTCGAAAGGTGGTTTCTGAAGAGCCATCAGCACCCTGTTCAGATCCCAGGGTTCTAACGGACGCTTGTAAGGAGGGACTATATGACAAACCCCCTGCAGGAACGTGCGTACCTGTGGAAGTCTGGCTAGGCGCTTCTGAAAAAACACAGAGAGCGCTGAGACTTGTCCCTTAAGGGAGCCGAGCGACAAACCCTTTTCCAGTCCAGATTGAAGGAAGGACAGAAAAGTGGGCAAGGCAAATGGCCAGGGAGTAAAACCCTGATCAGAGCACCAGGATAAGAATATCCTCCTCGTCCTGTGGTAGATCTTGGCGGACGTTGGTTTCCTAGCCCGTCTCATAGTGGCAATGACCTCTTGAGATAACCCTGAAGACGCTAGGATCCAGGACTCAATGGCCACACAGTCAGGTTGAGGGCCGCAGAATTCAGATGGAAAAACGGCCCTTGAGACAGTAAGTCTGGTCGGTCTGGTAGTGCCCACGGTTCACCCACCGTGAGATGCCACAGATCCGGGTACCACGACCTCCTCGGCCAGTCTGGAGCGACGAGGATGGCGCGGCGGCAGTCGGACCTGATCTTGCGTAACACTCTGGGCAACAGTGCCAGAGGAGGGAACACATACGGCAGTTGAAACTGCGACCAATCCTGAACTAAGGCGTCTGCCGCCAGAGCTCTGTGATCTTGAGACCGTGCCATGAATGCCGGGACCTTGTTGTTGTGCTGGGACGCCATTAGGTCGACGTCCGGCATCCCCCAGCAGCAACAGATCTCTTGAAACACGTCCGGGTGAAGGGACCATTCCCCTGCGTCCATGCCCTGGCGACCGAGAAAGTCTGCTTCCCAGTTTTCTACGCCCGGGATGTGAACTGCGGATATGGTGGAGGCTGTGGCTTCCACCCACAGCAGAATCCGCCGGACTTCCTGGAAGGCTTGCCGACTGCGTGTTCCGCCTTGGTGGTTGATGTATGCCACCGCGGTGGAGTTGTCCGACTGAATTCGGATCTGCTTGCCTTCCAGCCACGGCTGGAACGCCTTTAGGGCAAGATACACTGCCCTTATCTCCAGAACATTGATCTGAAGGGAGGACTCTGGCTGAGTCCAGGTACCCTGAGCCCTGTGGTGGAGAAAGACCGCTCCCCACCCTGATAGACTCGCGTCCGTCGTGACCACCGCCCAGGATGGGGGTAGGAAGGATTTCCCCTTCGACAATGAAGTGGGAAGAAGCCACCACCGAAGGGAGGCTTTGGCTGCCTGAGAAAGGGAGACGTTCCTGTCGAGGGACGTCTACTTCCCGTCCCATTTGCGGAGAATGTCCCATTGAAGTGGACGCAGATGAAACTGCGCAAAAGGAACTGCCTCCATTGCTGCTACCATCTTCCCTAGGAAGTGCATGAGGCGCCTCAAGGGGTGTGACTGGCCTTGAATGAGAGATTGCACCCCTGTCTGTAGTGAACGCTGTTTGTCCAGCGGAAGCTTCACTATCACTGAGAGAGTATGAAACTCCATGCCAAGATATGTCAGTGATTGGGCCGGTGTCAGATTTGACTTTGGGAAATTGATGATCCACCCGAATCTCTGGAGAGTCTCCAGAGCAATGTTCAGGCTGTGTTGGCATGCCACTTGAGAGGGTGCCTTGACAAGCAGATCGTCTAAGTAAGGGATCACCGAGTGTCCCTGAGAGTGTAGGACTGCAACTACTGTTGCCATGACCTTGGTGAAGACCCGTGGGGCTGTCGCCAGGCCGAAAGGCAGTGCCACAAACTGAAGGTGTTCGTCCCCTATGGCGAAACGCAGGAAGCGCTGATGCTCTGGTGCAATCGGTACGTGGAGATAAGCATCTTTGATGTCGATTGATGCTAGGAAATCTCCTTGGGACATTGAGGCGATGACGGAGCGGAGCGATTCCATCCGGAACCGCCTGGTTTTTACGTGTTTGTTGAGCAGTTTTAGGTCCAGAACAGGACGGAAAGATCCGTCCTTTTTTGGCACCACAAACAAGTTGGAGTAAAAACCGTGACCCTGTTGCTGAAGAGGAACAGGGATCACCACTCCTTCTGCCTTCAGAGTGCACACCGCCTGAAGAAGAGCATCGGCTCGCTCGGGGGGCGGAGATGTTCTGAAGAAACGAGTCGGAGGACGAGAGCTGAACTCTATCCTGTAACCGTGAGACAGAATGTCTCTCACCCATCGGTCTTGGACATGTGGCAGCCAGGCGTCGCAAAAGCGGGAGAGCCTGCCACCGACCGAGGATGCGGTGTGAAGAGGCTGAAAGTCATGAGGAGGCCGCTTTGTGAGCGGTTCCTCCGGCGGTCTTTTTAGGACGTGACTTAGACCGCCATGAATCGGAGTCCCTCTGACCCTTCTGTGGCCTGTTGGACGAGGAGAAGTGAGACCTGCCCGTGGGCCGAAAGGACCGAAACCTCGATTGTACCTTCCGTTGTTGAGGTATGTTTGGTTTGGACTGGGGTAAGGATGAGTCCTTTCCCTTGGATTGCTTAATGATTTCATCCAATCGCTCACCAAACAGGCGGTCGCCAGAAAATGGCAAACCGGTTAAGAACTTTTTGGAAGCAGAGTCTGCCTTCCATTCACGTAGCCACATGGCCCTGCGGACTGCCACCGAATTGGCGGAAGCTACCGCCGTACGGCTCGCAGAGTCCAGGACAGCATTAATGGCGTAGGACGCAAACGCCGACGCCTGAGAGGTTAAGGACACCACCTGCGGAGCAGAGGCACGTGTGACTGCATTAATCTGCGAGTGACAAGCTGAGATAGCTTGGAGTGCCCATACGGCTGCGAATGCCGGAGCAAAGGACGCGCCGATAGCTTCATAGATGGATTTCAACCAGAGCTCCATCTGTCTGTCAGTGGCATCTTTGAGTGAAGCCCCATCTTCCACGGCAACTATGGATCTAGCCGCCAGTCTGGAGACTGGAGGATCCACCTTGGGACACTGAGCCCAACCCTTGACAACGTCAGCGGGGAAGGGATAACGTGTGTCCTTAAGGCGCTTAGAAAAGCGCTTATCTGGACAAGCTCGGTGTTTCTGGACTGCCTCTCTGCAGAGACCTCACCCTGGGACCTATGAGTCACCCCAGGAGCACTTTGCTGCTCCAACCGAGGGGGGCCTGGGGTCAATGATTCAACAGTGCCCAGGGCCTGTGTTACCGGCCTGGACTGCAAGGCTTCTAGTATCTTAGCAGACCATTTATCCATACTCTCAGAAAGTTTGTCAGCAAATACTGCAAACTCCGTCCCTGTCACCTGGACAGTGTTAGCAGGTGGTTCCACTTGGGCCACCATTAGCAGAGGCTCCGGCTGAGTAAGTGCCACAGGGGCCGAGCATTGCACACAATGAGGGTCGGTGGAACCTGCCGGTAGTATAGCCGCACATGAGGTACAGGTTGCAAAGTAAGCCTGTGCTTTGGCACCCTTGCTTTTTGCGGACGACATGCTGTTGTCTACACTGAGTACAATCCAGGAGGGTATATAGCCAAAAATCAACAGTGCGACCGTACAGAGTAAATGTATAGCATATAAGTATATATATATATATATATATATATATATATATATATATATATATATATATATATATATATATATATATATATATATATATATATATATATATATATATATATATATATATATATATATATATATATATATATATATATATATATATATATATACACATATACACATATACACATATACACACTTCGGCACCAGGGGGGCCAGCACCTAGAAACAGGTGCTGCTTACCGACCGCCCAAAGCGGTTGTGTGACCACCAGAGTCCCTGCCTGGGCCTCCCAGAGCCGTCTCTCCTCTCCAGCTTCAGAAGTGCTGACAGGAATGGCTGCCGGCGTTCTGTGAGGAGGAGGGGGCCGTGGGCGTGCCCTAGAAAGTGCGGGAATCTGGTGCCCACGGTGCTCAGTGAGGGGGGAGGAGGATACAAAGTATGCTCCAGCCCTCAGCGCCGACGTCCTGTGCAGCGTCCCGCCCTTACCCTGACTGGCAGGCCCGGGGGCGGGAATATGCGGTACTAGGCAGCAAAAGCCGGGGACTAAAGTTATAAGCGCGGCCGGCAAATAAGCGCGGTCAGCGCGGTAGTCCCGGCGCACTAACACACCCAGCAGTGCTGCAGCGTGTATGACACAAGCGCTCCATGCGCCGTCCCCAAGGGGACACAGAGTACCTCACAGTAGCAGGGCCTTGTCCCTGACGATACCCGGCTCCTGTACAGCAGATTCCCCAGGGGCTGCGGAGGGAGCACGGTCCCAGTACCTGGAGACCGATTAGGATCCCACTTCACCCAGAGCCCTTAAGGGATGGGGAAGGAAAACAGCATGTGGCTCCTGCCTATGTACCCGCAATGGGTACCTCAACCTTAACAGCACCGCCGACCAGAGTGGGGTGAGAAGGGAGCATGCCGGGGGCCCTGTTATGGGCCCTCTTTTCTTCCATCCGATATAGTCAGCAGCTGCTGCTGACTAAATTGTGGAGCTATGCGTGCATGTGTGCCTCCTTCGCACAAAGCATAAAAACTGAGGAGCCCGTGATGCACGGGGGGTGTATAGGCAGAAGGGGAGGGGCGTTACACTTTTAAGTGTAATACTTTGTGTGGCCTCCTCCGGAGGCAGAAGCTATACACCCAATTGTCTGGGTCTCCCAATGGAGCGACAAAGAAAATAGCATGCATCAAACCCCAAACAATTACATTTGGCATGTGCCAATGGTGGTTGGGCTCTCACACAGTTGCTGTCATTACTAGACTTGAGAGAGGTGACTAATATCACACGAGTTAACTCCTTATCCACCTTATACTGCATATAATTGGCCAGGCTCTGGAGGTCTGTCTCCTCTGCAGAAAGCTTTAAACTATGCAAGACAAGACTCTCAAGCAGAATGAGAGCGGACAGCATGAAAATATGCAGTTGAGGAGCTTTCTCTAAGTATCAATTTCATAATGAGAGCAATCACTTTCAGTAAGCAGTTTTTTGTCACAACGATGAACCAGAATCCATAGATATGGTAATGTGAACATGGGCATGTGCACACCCACTATCTTTGCTGTCACAGTTCATTATGGTAGTTTTAAAAACAACCACCCCACTCAAGCAAAATAATAATAAAAAAAGCGCTCTGAATTTATGCTTACCAGTTCAACATCAGGGGGAACATTTAACCCTTCCGGTGCAATAAAGGGTTCTTCGTTATCTTCAACATCGCTTGAGTCTGAAGACAGGGGGGAGAGAGAAAAAAAAAAAAAAAAACACAGCTAAATGACAATGTACAGATACTTGAGAAATACAGACATAGAAGCGCTTAGTGATTGAGACTATATAATGCAAAAATTAAACTCTGTTTCTGATAGGGAGACCTGTGTAATGCACAAGTACAAATTCCTGCAATTCCAGCCCTACTTTCTTGTGCTCCAAATTTGTCTCTATGTTTCTCGGTTTAATTCTGTGTCCGTAAAGGGGGGTGGGGAAGAGGTGTGTAGGGGGGGGGGGGGGAAATCAGCAGTGCCCCCCTCCTCTTGTGTGCGGCTCTAGGACAACTGACTGCAGAAGTAGGCTCCCCTCTCTTCGCGGTCTGCAGAGGGGGGAATGCCCCTCATCATTCCATAATTTAAAGTTTTAAAGTTGAACAGATAGCAGATTAATCTTTATTCTCTGCATAATTTCTGCAAAACTAATGCCATCACTGTCTAGTAGATGAATGCAATCCACTGTTTATTGTATGAACATACATGTCCAGTTGCATATTCAACATTAAAGGGAACCTGTCAGACCCAATATACACCTAGAACCATGAGCCGTTCTGGGTACCTATTGCTAATCCCTGTCTAATTGTCCCTGTATCTAGTAGCATAGATAAAAGGGATCTTTAGAAAAAGTATTTCTAAAAGATCTTCATGATATGCTAATGAGAGCAGGGACTAGTCACAAGGGCATTATATCCCTTGACAAGTCTGTCCTCTTAGCGTGTTACACACCCCTGTGGGTCTGCTAATATGCTATTCAATGCAGCATCATCAGCGGTGAGGCGTGTACCTGTGTCCACTGTCACCGCTGATCAGAAGTCCAAGCACTTCCGCTCATGCACAATATGAAGCCGGATGTACGTGTCCCGACTTCAGAGAGGTCTACTGCGCATGACTGGAAGTGCCGAACTTCTGATCAGCGGTGACAGCAGGAAGAGGTACACGCATCACCGCTAATGATGCTGCATTGAATAGCAGGTTAGTATACCCCTGTGGGTGTGCTACCATACTAAGAGGGCAAAATGAGAGCAGGAAATAAAGCCTGTGACTAGTCTCTGCGCTCATTACTATATCATAAAAGATCTTTAAAAATACTTTTTCTAAAGATCTCTTTATCTATGCTAGTGTATACAGGGACGGTTAGGCAGGGATTAGCAATATGCACCCAGAACTACTTGTGGTTCTGGGTGCATATTGCACCTGTGAGGTTCCCTTTAAAAGCGCACCAATTGCAAAAATGTTCCTATATAACCTATAGCCAGTGCTATACTGGCACTATCAGGCTAATTCTAAACATAACTTTAGTTGTCAGTTCGGATGTATAGGTTTAGAAACACAAGTTAGGATTGTAAAATTAACAGTTTTTTGATTGACAGCAGCTGCTATAGCTGGGGTGGGATCTGATAGTGATTTCTGCCCCCCCCCTCCCGCTAGTTCCTCCCACTTTTATGCTAATTCCATTATAGAAATGTTTTACTAATGGCTGTAGCTAAATCATGGTGGCTAAAAGGACCTGTGCTGATGTCATATCCATGTGACCAAAAGGGGCAGGGCCTCAGGCAACTTAGCTGATACCAGGAAGCAACATTTTCTGATGCCTGAAGCCCCACCCCTTCTGGTCACATGGGTATGACATCAGCACAGGTCCTTTTAGCCACCATGATTTTTAGCCACAAACTTCTATAATGGAATTAGCATAAATAATAGATAGTGATTTCTGTCTGTCCATCCTCCCCCTATCAAATCCCACCCCAGCTATTAGCTGCTCGGCACCTGCTGCCAATCAAAAAACTGTTCATTTTACAAACTTTACTTGCTTGTGTTTCAAAACCTATACAATCGATATCATAACTAAAGGTATGTATAGAATCAGCGTGATAGTGCCAGTACAGCACTGGCTTTAGATTATATAGGAAAATCCTGGTGATTGGTGCCCTTTAAGTAAATCCTGAAAATATGATCGTTAATGGTTCCTGGGGACTGAGTGCGTTGAGGGACACAGTACAACAGAATATGGCCTGTACATTTACTATGATGGAAGTGAAAGTCTAACAGGTTATCCAGCCTTGATAGCTGTGCAGTCTTCTCAAAAGAGAGCATTCACTAAAGTCAATATGTCTCATAAAAAACAACCACAAGGTCTTCTAAAGAGGAACTGTAATATGCTGAAAAAAAAAAAAAAAAAAAGTTACATACTTTGCATATTCTAAAAAAAAAAAAAAAGCCACGAGCTCCTATTTCTGCCGCTCTCTTCCACTTTGCACTGTGTCACTTTGTTGTTGAGGTGCTCACAGTTTTTTTTCTTGAGCGCAGTATGTGAAATCTCTGCTTTGCTGCCAGTCCAGCGCGGCATTTCCTTAGTCTTCTTTGGTGTCCTGCGCTTTCACGCCTCCCTTCCAAATGATACCAGAGCTCTGCCGCTTCAGAGACTGGAAGACTGCTAGAGCAGATGATGGGCTATATTGGCAGTATCTGGGATGGGAAGGTGAAAGCGGACCCCACAGAGAAGACGAAATGGAAATGAACAGTTAACTGCAAAGCAGAAATTTCACATAATTACATTTATTTCTCCTAAAGTCTTAAACTTAGCTGCGTGTATGGGCCGCATGTTTGAAAAAAATTAGAATTTTGAGGGGGCCCGCATTCTTTGCTGGACAAAGTGCCATTTTTAATTATAGCATATTTTTTCTATACACCTTTTGATCACTTTTTTTAGAACAATTTTTGCTCATTTGTTGTAATTTTTTAAAATGGCATTAATCGTATGCGTTATAGTACACTGTTATAGCTTGGGAACGTTACGGATGTAGGAATAACAAATGTTCACTTTTTCTTTTGTTTATTTTAGCTTGTATATGAAACAGCATTTATAGTGGTTAAAAAAAAATCATGACTTTTTTTACATTTTATCCCCTTCTTATAAATAATATTGTATTACAAATCGGCACCATATAGTAATTTTGGACAACATCTTGTAGTAACGTGCACACCCTGGTTGCCTTCATATACCAGTGTCCACTTCATGTACTAATGTCCCCCATCCTGGTCCCCATCTTGTAGTAATGTCCCCCATCCTGGTCCCCATCTTGTAGTAATGTCCCCCATCCTGGTCCCCATCTTGTAGTAATGTCCCCCATCCTGGTCCCCATCTTGTAGTAATGTCCCCCATCCTGGTCCCCATCTTGTAGTAATGTCCCCCATCCTGGTCCCCATCTTGTAGTAATGTCCCCCATCCTGGTCCCCATCTTGTAGTAAAGTCCCCCATCCTGGTCCCCATCTTGTAGTAATGTCCCCCATCCTGGTCCCCATCTTGTAGTAATGTCCCCCATCCTGGTCCCCATCTTGTAGTAATGTCCCCCATCCTGGTCCCCATCTTGTAGTAATGTCCCCCATCCTGGTCCCCATCTTGTTGTAATGTCCCCCATCCTGGTCCCCATCTTGTAGTAATGTCCCCCATCCTGGTCCCCATCTTGTAGTAAAGTCCCCCATCCTGGTCCCCATCTTGTAGTAATGTCCCCCATCCTGGTCCCCATCTTGTAGTAATGTCCCCCATCCTGGTCCCCATCTTGTAGTAATGTCCCCCATCCTGGTCCCCATCTTGTAGTAATGTCCCCCATCCTGGTCCCCATCTTGTAGTAATGTCCCCCATCCTGGTCCCCATCTTGTAGTAATGTCCCCCCATCCTGGTCCCCATCTTGTTGTAATGTCCCCCATCCTGGTCCCCATCTTGTAGTAATGTCCCCCATCCTGGTCCCCATCTTGTAGTAATGTCCCCCATCCTGGTCCCCATCTTGTAGTAAAGTCCCCCATCCTGGTACCCATCTTGTAGTAATGTCCCCCCATCCTGGTCCCTATCTTGTAGTAAAGTCCCCCATCCTGGTACCCATCTTGTAGTAATGTCCCCCATCCTGGTCCCCATGTTGTAGTAATGCCCCCCATCCTGGTCCCCATCTTATAGTAATGCCCCCCATCCTGGTCCCCATCTTGTAGTAATGTCCCCCATCCTGGTCCCCATCTTGTAGTAAAGTCCCCCATCCTGGTACCCATCTTGTAGTAATGTCCCCCCATCCTGGTCCCTATCTTGTAGTAAAGTCCCCCATCCTGGTACCCATCTTGTAGTAATGTCCCCCCATCCTGGTCCCTATCTTGTAGTAAAGTCCCCCATCCTGGTACCCATCTTGTAGTAATGCCCCCCATCCTGGTCCCCATCTTGTAGTAATGCCCCCCATCCTGGTCCCCATGTTGTAGTAATGCCCCCCATCCTGGTCCCCATCTTATAGTAATGCCCCCCATCCTGGTCCCCATCTTGTAGTAATGTCACCTATCCTGGTCCCCATCTTGTAGTAATGCCCACCATCTTGTAGTAATGCCTCATTCTGGTCCTCAACTTTTAGTAATGCCGCATCCTGGTCCACATCTTGTAGTAATGTCCTCCATCCTGGTCCCCTTCTTGTAGCAAATTCTCTGCAAATCTATACCAATGCCAGCTGACAGCCAATTAGAGGCCAGCAGCTGACGTCATACACCAATGTCAGCTGCTGGCCTCTGATTGGCCTGTGGCTGGCATTGGTATAGCTCTGCAGAGAGCTTATCTCTGCGCAGCAAAAGATTTCTATTGAGCGTTTGTCCAAGGACACATACTCAACTGAAAAAGCGCTGACAGCAGTGGCCCCCTGCACCAGTCCATGATTATCAAGGAGTCTACGGTGCCTGAAAATTGCATGACGCAACCTCAGGGGCCGCATGTTCAAGACCCCTGTTCTAGAAAGCACTCTTTGTGATGGAGTGATACAGTCCAAAATGCAAAAAAAGCAGCAAAATAAGGGAACTTCATGGATTTTTTAGTTATTTCACTCGATTTTGAAGTTATTTCACTATTTTTGTGCAAGTAACAGGTCCTCAAAATACTAAAAAAAAAAACCCTTCTAACTTGATTAAGGCTATGTGCGCACGTTTGCGCTCTGCACCGCACCGAAAATGTGCGCTTCAGAGCGCAGCTGAAAAGCTGCGTTCTGAAGCGCATGGTGCCGGCAGATTCGTGCACTCTGCATGCTGCCTCTCCCTATAGACAGCATGCAGAACGCACGAAAGAAGTGACATGTCACTTCTTAGAACGCAGCGATTCGGCAAGCAGACGAATCGCTGCGTTCTAACATGCCACATGCGAACGGCCCCTGCACAATCTCCATAGATTGTGCAGGGGACGCAGGACGCATGCAGTTACGCTGCGGTGCAGAACGCAGCGCAACTGCATGTAATACGCACACGTGCGCACATACCCTAAGTTATGTAATGAATAGAAGGACCATATGATGTACAATCAATTAAAATGATTAAAATTGTTAATAAACTATGCTGAATGATGATTTTTAGGTTAAATGAAGTAATGATAGTATGCAGAATGAGCCGGAGGTATATAAAAAAAACAAAAAAACAAAACAAAACAGACAGAATGAATCCCAAAAGTACTGCAGACAACTTCCTATGTGCTGAGAGGCCACTGAATATAACACTGGACACTAGAGACAGTCCGCTGTACATGCGAATGACTATGTATTGCTCTGTATTTAATCCGAGGAAACATTTTTTGTTCTAAACAATGCCTAATTGGACATGACGACAGTACAAAGACATGACATTTACAGCTGATATTTAATGCACTCCTTTTGCAGTAGATAACAGATTGCAGGGGTTAAAAACCGGTTGTAAGAAATATTTTTTTTTTTTTAATAATAACACTGTTTACACGTCTGCGTAAATGTCAAAATCAAATCGGAAAACTATTTATTGACATGAATAGTGTGGTTCGTGGAGTCAGAATGAACCGCTGCCGAATCAACCACATGAAAAATTGGCAATCACTTCATTTATTTTCCCGTCTCTGCCTTATTACTCAGACTCCGTTCATCAAAAATGCTTACATTTGGCCAATTTGCAAAATCAAATCTGAGAAAAATATTAGTACGAGTCTTGAGGAAAATGTATTTACCCAGGGTCAATACAACAATTGTTCCCAATGAATACTAATCAGGCAAAATGAAAAGAAATCGCTCAGCCCATTTCTAAAGGCTTTATATGGCTAGGGGGACATCAATTATTTCGATGGCAAGATAGAAAATGCTCAGTTTCTTAAGGACAGCCTAAGGATTACTTGACTGGAAATCAATGGCTTAATGTAACTGGCCGCCTTCAAAAGGCATTTTACACTTTACATATTTTACATAAAAAGTGAGTCTCTACGTTGCGTCACCACCTTATAGGCTTCAGAACAGAGCTCTGTACACAGCGAGATCTAGGGGCTTACATCCGGGAACTGGAATGGGTCATATATGTCTGTATGTAACTGGTGACTGGGCTCATTTCCCCTGGAAGTGATGTTCTGGATGAACTGGACCTGGAATTATAGCCGTAACCTGCAACTAGAGGCCATCACTTGAGATGTGACACCAAAGCCTAGTCTGTGCCGACAGCAAAGCAGTGGAAAAATTGACATCTTCTAGACTAAGGGGTCGTATACATGGACCGACCGGCGGCAGCATATGCATGGCCATAGGTAGAGCAGATCAAAGTGCAGGTGTGCAGGAGCACAATTGAGGCCTCTGTGGATGACGTACGACGCGTCATCCGCATGAAGCAGGGAAGTGATGGAAGGATGATAGGAGGCACCAGATCAAGATCACACCTGATCACCCCGCAGGTGAGTATAGTAAAATATGTTTTTAGGTTACACAGCATGGCCTGGGCTCTTATACACAGTATTCTAGAATGTGCTATACAAGAGCTCACAGGTGGTGGTCGCAGCTTATAGAGGAAAGCCTGGTGACAGGTTCCCTTAATTATCCTGAGAATGTAAAGTCAGCACAGCTATAATCACCATTTATGAGCTCTGTGTTACACAGCACCTACCGCCGAAGTGGCAGCTTACTGTGTACACTGTGCATAGGCAGAATGACACCTATCAGTAATGGAGGCCTCAACACTCAGAGAACTGGTAGATCTGCAGCAAAGTGATTAAAACTGCAGCAAACAGCCCATGAATCGCTGGTAAGAGGGTCTCAGCTACTACACACTGCTGCTCTCAGATGACATAGGGAAAACCTGGTGACAGATTATTTTTAAAAAGTGTTCTATTCCTAACTACTGGAGAGCAGAGTACGCGTTTTGGTATTCATCAGCCCAGAACTCAGTTGAGGCGACCATGAGTAGTGTATCTGGGGTTGTAGACTGATGGGGTGCAAGCTATGCTCAATATGCATGAGAGAAAGGTGACAAGGCCGGAGGGAGTGGTAATGGATACCCACATGCAATGCTTGTAAGCTGTGTATGAGAGAAAGGTGACAAGGCCAGAGGAGTGGTAATGGATACCCACATGCAATGCTTGTAAGCTGTGCATGAGAGAAAGGTGACAAGGCCGGAGGCAGTGGTAATGGATACCCACATGCAATGCTTGTAAGCTGTGTATGAGAGAAAGGTGACAAGGCCAGAGGAGTGGTAATGGATACCCACATGCAATGCTTGTAAGCTGTGTATGAGAGAAAGGTGACAAGGCCGGAGGGAGTGGTAATGGATACCCACATGCAATGCTTGTAAACTGTGTATGAGAGAAAGGTGACAAGGCCAGAGGAGTGGTAATGGATACCCACATGCAATGCTTGTAAGCTGTGCATGAGAGAAAGGTGACAAGGCCAGAGGGAGTGGTAATGGCTACCCACATGCAATGTTTGTAAGCTGTGCATGAGAGAAAGGTGACAAGGCCAGAGGAGTGGTAATGGATACCCACATGCAATGCTTGTAAGCTGTGTATGAGAGAAAGGTGACAAGGCCAGAGAGAGTGGTAATGGCTACCCACATGCAATGCTTGTAAGCTGTGCATGAGAGAAAGGTGACAAGGCCAGAGAGAGTGGTAATGGCTACCCACATGCAATGCTTGTAAGCTGTGCATGAGAGAAAGGTGACAAGGCCAGAGGAGTGGTAATGGATACCCACATGCAATGCTTGTAAGCTGTGCATGAGAGAAAGGTGACAAGGCCGGAGGAGTGGTAATGGATACCCACATGCAATGCTTGTAAGCTGTGCATGAGAGAAAGGTGACAAGGCCAGAGGAGTGGTAATGGACACCCACATGCAATGCTTGTAAGCTGTGTATGAGAGAAAGGTGACAAGGCCGGAGGAGTGGTAATGGCTACCCACATGCAATGCTTGTAAGCTGTGTATGAGAGAAAGGTGACAAGGCCAGAGGAGTGGTAATGGATACCCACATGCAATGCTTGTAAGGCTGCTTTCACACATCCGGCTTGAGCTCTGCGGCTCAATCCGGCTGTGCAAGCTATGCAACGGATGCGGTGAAAACACCGCATCCTTTGCATAAGTTTTTCCTTTGCGGCCAGTCCGTTTTTTGCCGCTTGCGGCATGCTACTGAGCATGCGCAGTGGCAAAAACCGCATGCGGCGGCCAGATGCGGTTATTGCCGCATCGCGCCGCATCCGGCCGCCATAGGCATGCATTGAAAAATGCGCCGCATCGGCCGAATGCGGCACGATGCGTTTTTTTTTGCCGCACGAAAAAACGTGCCAGGCAACGTTCCATCCGGCCGCCGCATTGGCTAAATCTGCCGCATGCGGCAAAAACCGGATGGAACGCAAGGCCATGCGGCACAATGCGGCACTAATTAAAGTCTATGCAGGAAAATCGCAACCGGCAGGAAAAAAAAACCGGTTGCGATTTTCCTGCAAACTGCCGGAGTGTGCCGCATTGCAGAAACCGGAGGTGTGAAAGCAGCCTAAGCTGTGCATGAGAGAAAGGTGACAAGGCCGGAGGGAGTGGTAATGGATACCCACATGCAATGCTTGTAAGCTGTGTATGAGAGAAAGGTGACAATGCCAGAGGGAGTGGTAATGGATACCCACATGCAATGCTTGTAAGCTGTGCATGAGAGAAAGGTGACAAGGCCGGAGGGAGTGGTAATGGATACCCACATGCAATGCTTGTAAGCTGTGCATGAGAGAAAGGTGACAAGGCCAGAGGAGTGGTAATGGATACCCACATGCAATGCTTGTAAGCTGTGTATGAGAGAAAGGTGACAAGGCCAGAGGAGTGGTAATGGCTACCCACATGCAATGCTTGTAAGCTGTGCATGAGAGAAAGGTGACAAGGCCAGAGGAGTGGTAATGGATACCCACATGCAATGCTTGTAAGCTGTGCATGAGAGAAAGGTGACAAGGCCGGAGGGAGTGGTAATGGATACCCACATGCAATACTTGTAAGCTGTGCATGAGAGAAAGGTGACAAGGCCGGAGGGAGTGGTAATGGATACCCACATGCAATGCTTGTAAGCTGTGCATGAGAGAAAGGTGACAAGGCCAGAGGAGTGGTAATGGATACCCACATGCAATGCTTGTAAGCTGTGTATGAGAGAAAGGTGACAAGGCCAGAGGAGTGGTAATGGATACCCACATGCAATGCTTGTAAGCTGTGCATGAGAGAAAGGTGACAAGGCCAGAGGAGTGGTAATGGATACCCACATGCAATGCTTGTAAGCTGTGTATGAGAGAAAGGTGACAAGGCCAGAGGAGTGGTAATGGATACCCACATGCAATGCTTGCAAGCTGTGCATGAGCGAAAGGTGACAAGGCCAGAGGAGTGGTAATGGATACCCACATGCAATGCTTGTAAGCTGTGCATGAGCGAAAGGTGACAAGGCCGGAGGGAGTGGTAATGGATACCCACATGCAATACTTGTAAGCTGTGCATGAGAGAAAGGTGACAAGGCCGGAGGGAGTGGTAATGGATACCCACATGCAATGCTTGTAAGCTGTGCATGAGAGAAAGGTGACAAGGCCAGAGGAGTGGTAATGGATACCCACATGCAATGCTTGTAAGCTGTGTATGAGAGAAAGGTGACAAGGCCAGAGGAGTGGTAATGGATACCCACATGCAATGCTTGTAAGCTGTGCATGAGAGAAAGGTGACAAGGCCAGAGGAGTGGTAATGGATACCCACATGCAATGCTTGTAAGCTGTGCATGAGAGAAAGGTGACAAGGCCAGAGGAGTGGTAATGGACACCCACATGCAATGCTTGTAAGCTGTGTATGAGAGAAAGGTGACAAGGCCGGAGGAGTGGTAATGGCTACCCACATGCAATGCTTGTAAGCTGTGTATGAGAGAAAGGTGACAAGGCCAGAGGAGTGGTAATGGATACCCACATGCAATGCTTGTAAGGCTGCTTTCACACATCCGGCTTGAGCTCTGCGGCTCAATCCGGCTGTGCAAGCTATGCAACGGATGCGGTGAAAACACCGCATCCTTTGCATAAGTTTTTCCTTTGCGGCCAGTCCGTTTTTTGCCGCTTGCGGCATGCTACTGAGCATGCGCAGTGGCAAAAACCGCATGCGGCGGCCAGATGCGGTTATTGCCGCATCGCGCCGCATCCGGCCGCCATAGGCATGCATTGAAAAATGCGCCGCATCGGCCGAATGCGGCACGATGCGTTTTTTTTTGCCGCACGAAAAAACGTGCCAGGCAACGTTCCATCCGGCCGCCGCATTGGCTAAATCTGCCGCATGCGGCAAAAACCGGATGGAACGCAAGGCCATGCGGCACAATGCGGCACTAATTAAAGTCTATGCAGGAAAATCGCAACCGGCAGGAAAAAAAAAACGGTTGCGATTTTCCTGCAAACTGCCGGAGTGTGCCGCATTGCAGAAACCGGAGGTGTGAAAGCAGCCTAAGCTGTGCATGAGAGAAAGGTGACAAGGCCGGAGGGAGTGGTAATGGATACCCACATGCAATGCTTGTAAGCTGTGTATGAGAGAAAGGTGACAATGCCAGAGGGAGTGGTAATGGATACCCACATGCAATGCTTGTAAGCTGTGCATGAGAGAAAGGTGACAAGGCCGGAGGGAGTGGTAATGGATACCCACATGCAATGCTTGTAAGCTGTGCATGAGAGAAAGGTGACAAGGCCAGAGGAGTGGTAATGGATACCCACATGCAATGCTTGTAAGCTGTGTATGAGAGAAAGGTGACAAGGCCAGAGGAGTGGTAATGGCTACCCACATGCAATGCTTGTAAGCTGTGCATGAGAGAAAGGTGACAAGGCCAGAGGAGTGGTAATGGATACCCACATGCAATGCTTGTAAGCTGTGCATGAGAGAAAGGTGACAAGGCCGGAGGGAGTGGTAATGGATACCCACATGCAATACTTGTAAGCTGTGCATGAGAGAAAGGTGACAAGGCCGGAGGGAGTGGTAATGGATACCCACATGCAATGCTTGTAAGCTGTGCATGAGAGAAAGGTGACAAGGCCAGAGGAGTGGTAATGGATACCCACATGCAATGCTTGTAAGCTGTGCATGAGAGAAAGGTGACAAGGCCAGAGGAGTGGTAATGGATACCCACATGCAATGCTTGTAAGCTGTGTATGAGAGAAAGGTGACAAGGCCAGAGGAGTGGTAATGGATACCCACATGCAATGCTTGCAAGCTGTGCATGAGCGAAAGGTGACAAGGCCAGAGGAGTGGTAATGGATACCCACATGCAATGCTTGTAAGCTGTGCATGAGCGAAAGGTGACAAGGCCGGAGGGAGTGGTAATGGATACCCACATGCAATACTTGTAAGCTGTGCATGAGAGAAAGGTGACAAGGCCGGAGGGAGTGGTAATGGATACCCACATGCAATGCTTGTAAGCTGTGCATGAGAGAAAGGTGACAAGGCCAGAGGAGTGGTAATGGATACCCACATGCAATGCTTGTAAGCTGTGTATGAGAGAAAGGTGACAAGGCCAGAGGAGTGGTAATGGATACCCACATGCAATGCTTGTAAGCTGTGCATGAGAGAAAGGTGACAAGGCCAGAGGAGTGGTAATGGATACCCACATGCAATGCTTGTAAGCTGTGTATGAGAGAAAGGTGACAAGGCCAGAGGAGTGGTAATGGATACCCACATGCAATGCTTGCAAGCTGTGCATGAGCGAAAGGTGACAAGGCCGGAGGGAGTGGTAATGGATACCCACATGCAATGCTTGTAAGCTGTGCATGAGAGAAAGGTGACAAGGCCAGAGGAGTGGTAATGGATACCCACATGCAATGCTTGTAAGCTGTGTATGAGAGAAAGGTGACAAGGCCAGAGGAGTGGTAATGGATACCCACATGCAATGCTTGTAAGCTGTGTATGAGAGAAAGGTGACAAGGCCAGAGGAGTGGTAATGGCTACCCACATGCAATGCTTGTAAGCTGTGCATGAGAGAAAGGTGACAAGGCCAGAGGAGTGGTAATGGATACCCACATGCAATGCTTGTAAGCTGTGCATGAGAGAAAGGTGACAAGGCCACAGGAGTGGTAATGGATACCCACATGCAATGCTTGTAAGCTGTGCATGAGAGAAAGGTGACAAGGCCGGAGGGAGTGGTAATGGATACCCACATGCAATGCTTGTAAGCTGTGTATGAGAGAAAGGTGACAAGGCCAGAGGGAGTGGTAATGGCTACCCACATGCAATGTTTGTAAGCTGTGCATGAGAGAAAGGTGACAAGGCCGGAGGGAGTGGTAATGGATACCCACATGCAATGCTTGTAAGCTGTGCATGAGCGAAAGGTGACAAGGCCGGAGGGAGTGGTAATGGATACCCACATGCAATGCTTGTAAGCTGTGCATGAGAGAAAGGTGACAAGGCCAGAGGAGTGGTAATGGATACCCACATGCAATGCTTGTAAGCTGTGTATGAGAGAAAGGTGACAAGGCCAGAGGAGTGGTAATGGATACCCACATGCAATGCTTGTAAGCTGTGTATGAGAGAAAGGTGACAAGGCCAGAGGAGTGGTAATGGATACCCACATGCAATGCTTGTAAGCTGTGCATGAGCGAAAGGTGACAAGGCCACAGGAGTGGTAATGGATACCCACATGCAATGCTTGTAAGCTGTGCATGAGCGAAAGGTGACAAGGCCAGAGAGAGTGGTAATGGATACCCACATGCAATGCTTGTAAGCTGTGCATGAGAGAAAGGTGACAAGGCCGGAGGGAGTGGTAATGGATACCCACATGCAATGCTTGTAAGCTGTGTATGAGAGAAAGGTGACAAGGCCAGAGGGAGTGGTAATGGCTACCCACATGCAATGCTTGTAAGCTGTGTATGAGAGAAAGGTGACAAGGCCAGAGGAGTGGTAATGGATACCCACATGCAATGTTTGTAAGCTGTGCATGAGAGAAAGGTGACAAGGCCAGAGGAGTGGTAATGGATACCCACATGCAATGCTTGTAAGCTGTGCATGAGAGAAAGGTGACAAGGCCAGAGGAGTGGTAATGGATACCCACATGCAATGCTTGTAAGCTGTGCATGAGAGAAAGGTGACAAGGCCGGAGGGAGTGGTAATGGATACCCACATGCAATGCTTGTAAGCTGTGCATGAGAGAAAGGTGACAAGGCCAGAGGAGTGGTAATGGACACCCACATGCAATGCTTGTAAGCTGTGCATGAGAGAAAGGTGACAAGGCCGGAGGCAGTGGTAATGGATACCCACATGCAATGCTTGTAAGCTGTGTATGAGAGAAAGGTGACAAGGCCAGAGGGAGTGGTAATGGCTACCCACATGCAATGCTTGTAAACTGTGTATGGGGAGGGTTTCCTTTACACCAGGAACTGTATTGAGATTTTATGAAGGGGGAAAAGAAAGCTGCATTTGATGAGCATGTTGACAGTTTCCATTGGAGCGCTCAACTATGAGTAACACAGGTTGTAATTTAAAGGGAATCAGTCAGCAGGTTTTTGCTACCTCATCCGAGAGTAACAATGTAGACAATGAGACCCTGATTCTAGCGATTGTCACTTACTGGGCTGTTTGCTGTCATTTTTGATAAAAATCAATGTTCTCTCTGCTGTAGATCTAGCTAGTAGTTATACAGAGCTCATGAATATGCTGGACTACCTGACAGCACGCCAAGTAGTCCTCTAATGATAAAATCACTGATTAATCAGCAGTGGATCAAAACTACACTAAGCAGCCCAGTAAGTGATACATCACTGGAATCAGGATCTCTGCCCCTGCGTTATACTGTTCTCAGATTAGGCGGCAAAAACCTGCTGACAGATTCCCTTTAAGACAAGTAAAGAGAATTTTGTTTACTTACCGTAAATTCCTTTTCTTATAGTTCCATATTGGGAGACCCAGACATTGTCTGACACAGCTGCACACTCTCCGGACAGGAGCGTCTCAGCTGCATAGAGATGCATGCAACCGACTCGCTCCTGTGAGGAGAGTGTGAGTCCGTGCCAGTGATGCACTGCGAGAGGCAATCGTAAGTGTGACACGGGTCTTGCATGGATACTCCAATAGCAATGCAGGACTGCCATATGGTATACCAAGATGGGGGCTGAATGTCAAGTGACCACATCAGTTTCTAACATTCCATATAAATGTTATTTATGCTTTGTTGTGCGTAACAGCAATTTTGTTATATTTTTTTTCCTAGAATCTGTAGCCAATGCGAACAAACACAGTGACGAAGATGATGATGACGACGACGATGATGACGACGACAGTGATTACCTGCATCCAAGTCTATTTGCTTCAAAGCGTTGTAGTAGACTGGAAGAGATTACAAAGGTACTAAAATATTATTAGTGATGTAAAGTCCCCTTGAATTGTGCAGCTGTAAATGACTGTACAATGTGTTTTAGTTCACTAGGTGATGTCAGTAAATACTCATGACTTTGGTATTTCTTCATCGTTCCTTATGGGAGACCCAGACCATGGGTGTATAGCTTCTGCCTCCGGAGGACACACAAAGTACTACACTAAAAAAGTGTAGCTCCTCCCTCTGAGCATATACACCCCCTGGATAACCAAATCTAGCCAGTTTAGTGCAAAAGCTGAAGGAGAATAGCTACCCACAAGTAGAGATAGAGCAAAAACCGGAACAACCGGAGCCTCTGTCTACAACAACAGCCGGTGATAACACGCGGAACAAGAAACTGCCAACAGGCAACAGGGAGGGTGCTGGGTCTCCCAATACGGAACTATAAGAAAAAGAATTTACGGTAAGTAAACAAAATTCTCTTTTCTTTATCGTTCCTATGAGAGACCCAGACATTGGGACGTCTCAAAGCAGTCCATGGGTGGGAATAAACAGAAAACTGGGAAGTAGGCGGAACCTAACATCACAAATGGGCGACAGCCGCCTGAAGGATGCGTCTGCCCAAGCTCGCATCTGCCGAAGCATGAGCATGCACTTCGTAGTGCTTTGAAAAGGTATGCAGACTAGTCCAATTGGCAGCCTGACAGACCTGCTGAGCCGTAGCCTGGTGCCTGAAAGCCCAAGAGGCACCGACAGCTCTGGTCGAGTGTGCCTTGATCCCCGGCGGGGGAGGCACCTGAGTACACTGGTAGGCATCGGAAATGGCTGACCTAATCCAACGAGCTAAGGTCGGCTTAGAAGCCGAGAGGCCCTTACGCCAACCTGTGGTTAGCACAAAAAGAGAGGTGCACCGCCGAAGAACAGCGGTGCGAGACACATAGATCCGGAGCGCCCGCACCAGATCCAGAGTATGCAACGCTTTTTCAAAGTGATGAACAGGAGCCGTACAAAAGGAAGGCAGGGAAATGTCCTGGTTAAGGTGGAAAGGAGAAACCACCTTAGGGAGAAAGTCCGGAGTCGGACGGAGAACCACCTTGTCTTAATGAAAAAACAAAAAAGGTGACTCCGAAGAGAGCGCACCCAAATCAGAGACTCTCCTGAGGGAAGTTATGGCCACTAGAAAGACCACTTTCTGTGAAAGACGAGACAAAGAAACCTCCCTAAGAGGCTCAAAGGGGGGTTTCTGCAAGGCCGTGAGGACCAGATTGAGGTCCCAGGGATCCAAGGGCCGCCGGTAAGGCGGAATGATGTGAGACGCGCCCTGCATGAAGGTGCGCACCTGAGCCAGCCGGGCGATACGCCGCTGGAACAACACTGACAGAGCCGAGACCTGTCCCTTGAGAGAATTGAGGGACAGTCCTAGCTGCAGACCGGACTGTAGAAAGGACAGGAGGGTCGGCAAGGAAAAAGGCCAAGGGAGCATGGCCGGAAGAGCGACACCAGGACAGGAAAATTCTCCAGGTCCTGTGATAGATTTTGGCCGAGGAAGACTTCCGAGCCCGAGTCATAGTGGAGATGACTTCAGGAGGAATACCAGAAGTCGTCAAGATCCAGGACTCAAGAGCCACGCCGTCAATCTGAGAGCCGCAGAATTCTGGCGGAAAAGCGGACCTTGTGAGAGAAGGTCTGGACGGTCCGGGAGATGCCACGGCACCTCTACGGACAGATTGAGCAGGTCTGGGTACCAAGCTCGCCTGGGCCAGTCCGGAGCAATGAGGATGACCCGACGGCCCTCCATTCTGATCTTGCGCAGGACTCTGGGCAAGAGAGCTAGAGGGGGAAACACGTAGGACAGACGAAACTGGGACCAATCCTGAACCAGAGCGTCCGCTGCAAAGGCCTGAGGATCCTGGGAGCGAGCCACGTAAACCGGAACCTTGTTGTTGTGCCGGGATGCCATTAGATCCACTACCGGAGTGCCCCACTTGCGGCAGATTGACCGAAACACTGCCGGATGCAGGGACCACTCGCCACTGTCCACGGTTTGACGGCTGAGATAATCTGCCTCCCAGTTTTCCACGCCTGGGATGTGGACTGCGGATATGGTGGACTTGGAGTCCTCCGTCCACTGAAGGATGCGTTGAACCTCCAACATTGCCAGGCGGCTGCGTGTCCCGCCTTGGTGATTGATGTAGGCAACCGCTGTCGCGTTGTCTGACTGGACTCGGATGTGCTTGCCCGCCAACAGGTGGTGAAAGGCTAAGAGAGCTAGAAGCACAGCTCTGGTTTCCAGCACATTGATCGAGAGGGCTGATTCGGACGGAGTCCAAGTGCCCTGCGCTCTGTGGTGGAGATATATCCCCAGCCGGATAGACTGGCATCCGTGGTGAGGGTCACCCAGGACGGGGCCAGGAAGGAGCGTCCCTGAGACAGAGAGAGGGGCCGAAGCCACCACTGAAGGGAGCCCCTGGTCTGTGGCGACAGAGCCACTAACCTGTGCAAGGAGGAAGTCCGCTTGTCCCAACAGCGGAGAATGTCCAGCTGCAGAGGACGCAGATGGAACTGGGCAAAGGGAACCGCTTCCATTGATGCCACCATCTGACCCAGCACCTGCATTAGGTGCCTGATGGAATGACGGCGGGGCCTCAGCAAAGAGCGCACCGCCAGATGGAGGGACTGCTGTTTGACTAAGGGCAGCTTCACAAGTGCCGGCAGAGTCTCGAATTGCATCCCTAGGTACGTGAGCTTCTGGGTCGGAGTCAGAGTGGATTTGGGCAGATTGACAAGCCACCCGAATTGGACTAGAGTGGCGAGAGTGAGCGAGACACTCCGCTGACAGTCTGCACTGGATGAAGCCTTGACTAGAAGGTCGTCCAGGTAAGGAATCACTGCCAACCCCTGGGAGGTGCAGAACCGCAACCACTGCTGCCATGACCTTGGTGAATACTCGAGGGGCCGTGGCTAACCCGAAGGGGAGAGCCACAAATTGGAAATGTTCCTCTCCGATTGCAAAACGTAGCCAACGCTGGTGTGAAACTGCAATTGGCACATGTAGATAGGCATCTCTGATGTCGATGGATGCCAGGAAATCTCCTTGGGTCATTGAGGCAATGACTGATCGCAGAGACTCCATGCGAAAATGCCGCACATGAACATGCTTGTTGAGAAGCTTGAGATCCAGGATGGGCCGGAAGGAACCGTCCTTTTTGGGGACTAGGAAGAGATTTGAGTAGAAACCTCTGAACCGTTCCCGGGCGGGAACCGGTACAATTACTCCGTTGGCCTGCAAGGATGCCACGGCCTGAGAGAAGGCGGCGGCCTTGGAGCAGGGGGGAGTTGACAAAAAATCTGTTTGGCGGGCTGGAAGAGAATTCTATCCTGTAGCCGTGGGAGATGATATCCCGCACCCACTGATCGGAGACGTGTTGAAACCACACGTCGCCAAAGTGGGAGAGCCTGCCACCGACCAAGGACGTTGCTGGCGCGGCCAGATAGTCAAGAGGAGGCTGCCTTAGTGGCAGCAGCTCCTGCGGTCTTCTGAGGACGCGGCTTCGTGCGCCAGTTGGGTTTTTGGTCCTTGGCTGAGTTAGTGGACGAGGCCGAGGGCTTAGAGGACGACCAGTTGGAGGAACGAAAGGAACGAAACCTCAACTGGTTCCTGCCCTGGACAGGTTTCCTGGTTTTGGTATGTGGCATGGAAGTACTCTTCCCGCAAGTAGCTTTCTTAATAATTTCATCCAGTTGTTCACCGAACAGCCTGGACCCAGCAAAAGGGAGCCCAGCAAGGTACTTCTTTGAAGAAGCGTCTGCCTTCCACTCTCGAAGCCACAAGATCCTGCGGATAGCGAGGGAATTAGCCGAAGCCACCGCAGTGCGGTGAGAAGCTTCCAGTATGGCAGACATGGCATAGGATGAAAAAGCTGAAGCCTGGGAAGTTAAAGCAACCATTTCGGGCATAGATTCCCTGGTGAGGGAATGCATCTCCTCTAGAGCAGCAGAGATGGCTTTGAGAGCCCACACTGCTGCAAAAGATGGGGAGAACGAGGCCCCTGCCGCCTCATATACAGATTTGGCCAGAAGGTCAACCTGGCGGTCAGTGGAATCCTTAAGAGAGGTGCCATCAGCCACTGATACAACTGTCCGGGCTGAAAGTCTAGACACCGGAGGGTCTACCTTTGGTGAATGAGCCCACTCCTTGACCACCTCTGGTGGAAAGGGAAAACGGTCATCAGAACTACGCTTTGGGAAGCGTTTGTCAGGACAGGCTCTAGGCTTGGTCACAGTGGCCTGAAAACTGGGGTAGTTAAAAAACACACTCCTGGTCCTCTTAGGCAAGGTAAAACTGGTGCTTTTCTGCCAGAGAGGGTTGCTCCTCTGATACTGGCGGATTGAGGTCCAGTACAGAATTAATGGACGCAATCAAATCACTAACATCTGAGTCACTTTCGGACACATCAATGGGGCACATGGAGGCCGCCTCCAAGCCCCCAGTAACGGCATCCTCCTCGTCCTGCGAGTCAGCTCTTGAATCAGAGCCGCGGGACGAGGAAAGAAAGGGAGCCCTGCGTCTCCTCTTAGGAGGACGGGGTCTGGGACCAGATGAAGAATCCTCTGTGAGCTCCGCTGAGAGAGCCCTAGCAGCAGAGGCGCCCTGAGAAGGGGGCTGATGCATGTTCAGCAAAGTCCGGGACAGCTGTCCCATGGAGTCGGCAAAAGACTGGGAGATTGACCTAGAGAAGGATTCTACCCAAGCCGGGGGTTCAGCCACCGGAGCCGGAGCAGCCGGAGGGACCACTGTGGGTGCGATTCCAGGCTGAGGCATTGTCAGGTTAGAGCAGGCATCACAATGTGGATATGTGCTCGGTTCAGGCAGTATGAGCTTACATGCAGTGCATATTGAGTACAGCCTTGCAGCCTTGCTCCTTGTGTGAGACATGCTGCTGAAGTGGGGGCTCTGAGTCAGAATGACCCCCAAGAGTATATAAGCAGGTCCACAACCGGAGGTTGTGGCTTACCAGACCGTTTTTGTGTGCCCTCCAGATCCCACAGCCCGGACCCCCAGACAGATTAGCAGGGATGCTGCAGCCAGCGCCGATCGCTGAGAGAACGCTGATAAAATGGCGCCGGAGCGAGGAGAGGGGGCGGGACCTACTCTGAGAGCGGGATCTGGAGGGCCAAGGAGATTTACAGGGGAGGGGACATTTACTCAGAGAGGAGTGTCCCTCCCCTGTGCCGAACGGCCGCTGGGCGGAACCGCACTGTCCCTCTGCATGATTGACATGCAAGGGCAGTGAAATCGAAACTAGGCCTCAGGCGAAGCCGGGGCCTAAATTTAAGCGATGCGGCCGGCGCGCAGGCTCCATCGGCGCGGTTCTCAGGTGACAACCAGAGAACCAGCCGGAAATGTCAGAACAGTTACACAGAACACTCTCCCCAACAATAAAGTAGAAGGGACCCCCTGAACATAAACGTCTCAGATACTTAGCTTGTGAGAAGCAGGGTTTCAAGTCCCTGGGGATGAGTGCTCCGTCCAGCAGGATCCTGAAGGGCTGCGGATGGAGACCGGTCTCCTGCAAAGCAGGGAGAACCGTGCTGGCTCCCACTTCAAGCCAGAGCCCGAGGGATGGTGAAGGAGCGCGGCATGTAAGGCTCCAGCCCAGGAATCAACCTTAATAACACCGCCAACATAGTGGGGTGAGAAGGGACATGCCAGGAGTCCAGGCTTGGACCCGCTTTTCTTCAAACACTTTCCAAAATGAAAATTCAGATGAGAATGCATGTGTGGATGTATGCCTCCTGAACACAAAGCAATGAACTGGCTAGATTTGGTTATCCAGGGGGTGTATATGCTCAGAGGGAGGAGCTACACTTTTTTAGTGTAGTACTTTGTGTGTCCTCCGGAGGCAGAAGCTATACACCCAATGTCTGGGTCTCCCACAGGAACGATAAAGAAAATGCCATTTTATTTACATTTATTCAGATTTATAGTGTAAAATGTCATCCAAATGTGGATATAACTGTATAGGAGGTCCAAATTAAGCATATACCCAAAAATGCACCTTTGTTGTAAAGCTTTCTCAGCACTTGTGGCATCTTGTACTGGAATCAATAGTACTAGATACACAGCACAATGTCAGATAAATGCAACTTAAATGGAATCTGTCAGCAGGATTTCACACCTTAACTGTATATGCACATGTAGCTCTTTTAATGACAAGTCCATCTATACCTTTACACAGCCAGTCCATCCCTCCATTACAGAGAAATCAGTGTTTGTTCTGAGAAGCAAATGAGACAGTAGATCTGAAGCCTCTGTCACTCCAGCTTCCTGAGACTGATTGCTCTGTTGTCTGAAGTCACACAACATAGAGGCTGTCAGATAAGAGTAGGCAATGCTGGGCAAGGACTAGAGCTGGAGTGACAAAAGCTATAGAAAAATAGGTTTTATTACATTCGTAAATGATAGGGCTTCAATGCATGAATAAAAAAGTGATACATGCACCAGTAACGTGTTTGTGTACTCCTTACATGGATGCGGAGCACGATTTTAAAATGAACTAATAAAATGTACGGTTTTACCGCCATGATATTGGATCTACCTCTCCTCATGTGTTATCAGTCTTCGGCTGCTCCAGAGGACTGCGTGGGTGAGCTTGCCTACTCCCTCGTTAGGCTATATGCGCACATTGCGTATTTACATGCAGTTACGCTGCAATCTGCACCGCAGCATAACTGCATGCGTCCTGCGTCCCCTGCATAATCTATGGAGATTATGCAGGGGCCGTGCGCATGTGGCGTATTAGAGTGCAGCGCTTTGGCTGCTGCCCGAAGCGCGCGTTCTAAGTAGTGACATGTGACTTATTCCGTGCATCCCCCGCTCTGTCTATAGGAGGGGCTGCAGTCAGAGCGCATGGAATCGGCTTTTTTTTGTTCATTACGGACTCTTTCTGCAGCGATTTGAAGCACACGTGTGCTGTTCAAATCGCTGCAGAAATTTCTGCAGGGACAAACGCTACGTGCGCACATAGCCTTACTTTGGCTTTAGTGCACTCTGGGCATGGCCAAGTGTCCAGCGCACCGCCCTGGCCCCTTCAATTCCAGCACTCTCCCTGTCCCCTTGTGATGCTGCACAGCACTCACAGAGCGTTGCCTGATCTAATTCCCCAGGGCTGCACATATTAACACTGCAGGGGTACCCAAAGTGTCAGTGTGTGCAGGGGCCGAGTTCCCACCTCCCTCGCCTGAGTGTAGCAGCTGCACATAGTAGTAAGAGGAGATGAGAACACGCACACACATACACCATATACACACCCTCTGCATATCAGTGTGTGCGCTCTCCTCTGCTGTGTGTAGCGGATGTACGCTGCGATACATAGGAAAGGTGGATAAGAAACCTCAGCACCCGCACATATCTCAGCTGCTGCAATGTACATGCGAGGCTGGTGATTTAGATCAGGTAGCTTTCCAAAACAAGTACTGTCAATTATAAAGGGAGGTGCAGAAAACTGCAACTGAGGGGTCGGAATGGCTCAGAGAGCACCACACCAAGGTCGCACACACCTTCCCTCACTCACAGGCTCTAAAACGGTCTATACATAAGTCTACTAACATCTGTACACTGGGCTCCATGGAAACAAGCTGTACACTAGAAAAGATAAAAGGTCTCCATGCAGGAGAATGAAAGCAGATAGAAAAAGCAAGTCAATTACAAACTTGTCTATTGTCATGATGTGTAACAAACTAAAGGAATTTAAGAAGAACTTTTCAATTTAATAAATAAATCTGTTAAATACCTTTGTCCTCTTTCTCTTTCTGCAGATCTTCCTCCTCTGTTGGTTGTGAAGGATCATAATAGTCACTTTTGTATTGGAAACCGACAGTGTTATACATCCCATCTTCTGCCAGCGCTTCACTTAGCCGCTTATATTCTTCCTCTTGAAGGAAAATACCAATATATTAAAAATAATACAAAACTAAAAAAAACACAAAGTCATGCTCCAGCACACTGCATGAGAAGCCACTATCCCTCCGACATGGACAATGGTCAGGTATAAATATATTCATATTAATGAACAGGAAAAAAGGCAAACTACTTTCCCTGGCAAGTGAAACTGGTAGCATACATGCAGGACAAAGTTCAGGTTTCTGAAGATTTGTCTGCCACTTGTTGCTTTTTGTCTCTAACAATTAAGTATATTCCAGTGCACAGAAGCTGGGAAAAGGCAGTCTCTACAAAGAAAGAAAAAAGCTATCCTGCGGTCCACATTCAGAGAGCTGTTTCCATTCCATTGGATACTGTCAAATAGATAATATCAGAAAGAGTGAGTATGAAATAATCAAGATCTCAGACACATTTATATGCTATACAATGTAACTCTAAGGGAAAGGTGGGCGTTATAGTAAGGGACAGGTGTGGAGATAGTGATGTACCTTGCCTTGCTTCCTCTTCAAGCAAGTCCGTATGCAGCGCTAAATACCTCTCTTCATCACATAAAGCCTCTATTCGAGCCTCCTCCTCGGATAGGTTATAGTTCCGGTTCCACGAGTTGTGCTCCGCGTCATATTCAGAGAGGTCATGCAGGTGACCACGTCCATCATACCTGCAACACGAAGGCAATGGTCAGTACCATGGGCCTCCAACGGCAATGCTCCAGTGTGAGGACTTACCCGTCTATACTCTGCCCTGTCACCAAACAGACCCACAAGAGGTCTCCCAATCAGTCTGGAAACTGAGCTCCTCTAACTTAACTCTTTAGAGTCTGGACATTCAGCTGTACATTGTGTAGATTGCTCTAGCAATGTAAAACGTAACATGTCTATCTTGTCTGGCTCCTTTAAGAATAGATCAGATTCCCAAAATGTCAGCTGGCAATCTATTAGAAGCGCTTACCTTATGTTGCTTGTTTTTTAAGAACTTATGTCATTAAATGTAAACTTCTTACTTATTTGTTTCTGAGGGGAATCTGGAAACTTCTAAATTTACATTCACACGAACCCGAACACATAAATACCTATCCGCAAGAACCAAAGGCTGGACATTTTCTGGCTTCTTTCTGCTGGTCCGCATCTCTCAGCAGAAATCTTCGCCGCAGAAACGTGGATCCCTTGGTGGTATAATCATGGCTAGGCTCGACCCTTAGCCAAATGGCTGAGGAAATAAGTTCTGGTTATGTAGTAGAGAGACACATACATGGCAACAGAACATACATATGTCGTCTAAGGAGGCTTCACATCAGAGCACAGACTGCACAGCAGACATGCCGGCAGAAGGCGGATCAGTACATGGCGGTGATCAACTACACTGCAGAACAGAGAGGTAACAACGAAGAGATCTCTGGATGGAGATGAATGCAGAGAATAATACACAAAAGCCTCCTGAATATACAGGGTGATTTATTGAAGGACTGCTTTCACTAAAACATGCCATAAACAAACTATCGGCACTGCCACCTAATAGTGTATATAGCACATGGATAATGCACTTAAAGTGTACACCCCAAATCATTTACCCTTTACACTCCAGTAGATGTATCCTAAGGCTGCTTTCACACTACGTTTTTTTAACATGCGTCATGAACGTTTTTTGCTGTAAAAGCGGATCCTGCTTTTACAAAGAAAAACGCAAGTGTTATTTTGCAGGATCCTGTCACTGGATGTTTATGGGCGGGCATTGTAGTCATGTGATCCAGAGTGAGGGGAACTGAACGTGACAGACGGGGAGCCGGCATCTGGCAGCTGCGGAGGCTCGTAACCAAGGTAAACATCAGGTAACTTGCTTGGATACCCGATATTTACCTTGGTTACGAGCGTCTGCACGCGTAACCAAGGTAAACATCGGGTAACTAAGCAAAGCGCTATGCTTGGTTACCCAATATTTACCTTGGTTACGAGTGTCCGCAGCTCTCGGGAGGGGGAGAGAGGGAGGGGGAAAGACTGATCATGCCAGGCTGGTTTCTGGGCATGCTCAGTAGAGCAAGCACGATCCTGTCTATCAGCATGCCAGCGTTCACATACATTTGCATGCAGTATAGTCAGGATCCAGCAATTTGCAGTATTTGGACACAGCTCAAAAACGCTCCAAGTAGTGTTTTTGAAAAAAGTTAAAAAACTGCAAGTCGCTGGATCCTCACTAGAACGCACGCAAACGCATGTTGACGCGAGTCCATTGCAAATGCATTGAAATGAAAACGCATTTGCACTGGATCCGTTTTTGCGTTAAAAAAACGTTCAGGACGGATATTAAAAAAACGTAGTGTGAAAGCAGCCTAACTTGGCGAGCCTGCCGTATCCTCCATTACAGTCAGTAACGAGACGATTAAGCAGCTCTTACAATTCCATTCAGGATGAGAATAACTAACGGTATGACTGTAAAGCTCCAAGTAAACAAACATGATCGCCTTTTTGTAGTAATGCGATGGATTTCTCAGCACAGACAAGGCTTCCACAGGGATCGTTTGTAAAATCATCCTGAACGGTTCCTTTTATGCCGAGACTTGTCTCTCTATAGTTATATGACAGACTTGACAGAACTAAATATCTGCTTGATTTTCATGCTAACAATGTAGGAGGCACACTTTAAGCACAGGTATTATATAGGTATCCTTTCTGAATCTTTTTCACATAAAAATCACATTGGAAACTCAGCTTTGTGAAGGGCAAAACAGTAAAGTTACCAAATTCTAATGATAAAACAAATAGTCACGAGATCTTCATAGGAAAAAGATTCCATCATTCCCCCCACAACCCATTAAGGACAAAAAGTAGTGTCACCCCTAAAACACAATGTGAAAGTCCATTGATGAATAATTCGCTCCTGCATAGTACTGAAAATAAACGCAGTGCATAAAAATAAAGCTGAGCTCAACATAGGCAGGAGTCCTGCACTGAAAAGGTTAAAGAAGACTGGTCCTAGATCTAAAACTTCAGGACGTTTATAAGGGAACCTGTCCTCAGGTGGAATATGTACCGAACAGTTCTGGGTGCATATTGCTAATCCCTGCCTAACCGTCCCTGTATACACTAGCATAGATAAAGAGATCTTTAGAAAAAAAATTTCACAAGATCCTTTTTGATATGCTAATGAACGTAGCGGTTAGTTGCAGAGGCGTATTATCCCCTGACTAGTCTGCCCTCTTAGCATGCCCACAGCGGCGTGCTAACATGCTATTCAATACCCATTGCCCAGTGTCATCAGCAGTGACGCGCGTACCTGTGTCCATTGTCACCGTCTCAGACAATGGGTTTAGGGTCACTGCGCTCACCCCGGCACTTCCAGTCATACGCAGTACACCTCTCTGAATCTGGGATCCGTAGACCGGCTTCATAGTGCGCATGACTGGAAGTCCCAGAATGTCTGATCGTATGCACTTAGTCTAAACCCGGCGCCTGAGGTGGTGACAACGGACACAGGTACGTGCGTCACAGCTGAGGACGTTGGGCAATGGGCATTGAATAGTATGTTAGCATGCCCCTGTTGGCGTACTAACATGCTAAGATGGCAGACTAGTCGGGGGAAGTAATACCTGGCCTCATTAGCATATCATAAAGGATCTTTTAAAATACTTTTTCTAAAGATCTCTTTATCTATGTTACTATAGGCTGGGACAGTTGGGCAGGAATCACTAATATGTACCCATAACTCCTCGTGGTTCTGGGTGCATATTGCACCTGACAGGTTCCCTTTAATCCATCATCGGTTAGCCCCCACTAAGTGAGACTGCTCATTTCCAAAAATACAACTGCACTAGCAATATTTTTCTACACTTTTTTTTTCCCCAGAACTGCTCACACACACTTTGTTTTTGGTGCATTTTTCTACAGAAAAAAAATGCATAAGAAAAACTAGGGAAAAAAATATTTTTCCAGCCAAGAGATGTAGTTTTAGGTGCAGAAAATCTGCACCGAAATCTGCAACGTGGGAACATACCCTAAAGCTTCATCAGGAGCGGCACTGGGCGCGTCTTGATCCTCCCTCGGACCTCTACAACATTTCAATCAGGCTAGGTTCACAGTTTCGTTGTTTTGCTTCAGTCACAATCCGTCGCCTTGAGGAATTACAGTATCCTGCAAAATATTTTGCAGGAATCCAGTTTTTCCCCATAGACTTCTATTAGCGACAGATTGTGACTGATGGCCTTGCGTTGCATCCGCTGCAAACAGATCAGTCGTTTAGTGACTGACCATCAGGCGGGAGCAACTCTCAATGTAACGTTTTTTGGAGCGGCAAAAAAAAAAAAAAAAAAACGGACTCCGCAGGTATCCGTCACAAGCTATAATGAATGTCTATGGTGCTGGATTCCGTCGTAATCCATCACACAACGGAATCCAGTGCTGGATTCTGTCAAGCTCTACTGAGCATGCCCAGCATGTTTGGCACACCCGCTGGCTGTCCCAAACACAAACGGATCACGACGGATCCGTCAATGAATGGATGCACAACGGATGTAACGGACGCGATGGATCAGTTTTTTCACAGGATTCCTGAGAACGGAATCCTGTGAAATTACACATCCGTTGCGTCAGTTGACATCTCAATAAACAACGGATCCGTCACTGCGTCGCAACAACGGACCTGACGGAAGCAAAACAACGTAAGTGTGAACCTAGCCTAAGCCATTTGACTACCAAATTAAACATTATAAATGCTTTAATTGTAACTTTCCCAGTAAAATGTAAGTTATATACCCCTGAGCTATTGTCTAACCATTTAACAGCCAAGAATACGTGCTATGCCAGGAAAGTAATGATTTTGAAGAACTTTTTTTTTTTTTTTTTTAAATGTCCAGCAAAAAAAAGTTCTAAAACTTTGCGGAACTTTGTAGAATTTGTTTTCATTCCTGCATAATAATTGCATGTCAGTGTCATCCAAACCCCAACTTTTCCCCAGTCTATGTGCCTTGCCTTTAGCTGCAGTGAGGTCAGAACGTACTAGTTAGGAATACAAAGATGCTGGCAGTGAAAGGGTCAGTGCCGTCTCATCCTGATTGTTGCGCCTATCACAACAATCTCTTGAATCACTGTCCCCAGAGGTGAGAGTTAAGTGCCATTCACTGCCAGCATCCGTACTTCAAAGGAATACATTCTGATATCAGTGAGGCTAAAGGCAGGCATACAGACTGGGGAAATGCTTCCATGCTGGACAAAATTAAATAAACTTTAGTTTCTCCTTAAATGTTTGCTACTACCAAACATTAGCACAAGTCTATGGGTGTGAGGAAGACATTGCATTGCTCTTGCTTTACACCGGAATGTAGTGCGATAATCGAATCAGCTGATAATGGAGGAGATGGGGAGAGTAGTCCCTCCCTCTCCTCCGCAGCTGTGGTCTGATCGCATCACAGTATAATGACACTGCTCACACTCGCTGCAGAGCGGGAGGCGGGGGTCATTAGCATAATATATCTGAGAGGGCCTTGGCACATGACTTAGAGTACCTTCACACTTAGCGATGCAGCAGCGATCCGACCAGCGATCTGACCTGGTCAGGATCGCTGCTGCATCGCTACATGGTCGCTGGTGAGCTGTCAAACAGGCAGATCTCACCAGCGACCAGTGAACAGCCCCCAGCCAGCAGCGACGTGCAAGCGACGCTGCGCTTGCACGGAGCCGCCGTCTGGAAGCTGCGGAGACTGGTAACTAAGGTAAACATCGGGTATGGTTACCCGATGTTTACATTAGTTACCAGTGTGAGCAGGGAGCCGCGCACACTGAGCGCTGGCTCCTTGCTCTCCTAGCTGCTGTACACATCGGGTTAATTAACCCGATGTGTACAGCAGCTACATGTGCAGAGAGCCGGAGCCGGCAGCACAGGCAGCGTGAGAGCTGCAGAGGTTGGTAACTAAGGTAAATATCGGGTAACCACCTTGGTTACCCGATGTTTATCTTGGATACAGCTTACCTCAGCTGTCAGACGCCGGCTCCTGCTCCCTTCATTTGTCGCTCTCTTGCTGTCACACACAGCGATCTGTGTGTCACAGCAGGAGAGCGGCTTTGAAGAAAACGAACCAGGGCTGTGTGTAACGAGCAGCGATCTCGCAGCAGGGGCCAGATCGCTGCTCAGTGTCACACACAGCGAGATCGCTAATGAGGTCACTGCTGCGTCACAAAAAGCGTGACTCAGCAGCGATCTCGGCAGTGAGCTCGCTGTGTGTGAAGCACCCCTTACAAGCCAGAACAGGAGCTCAATTTGCAAACATATCTCAAGGAGTCTGCTTCATTAGAGCAAAGCAGGACAATGGATTTGGCTGGGTGAGAGGTCTGACAGGGTGTCTAGGGGGTAAATTTTCCTTGTGAAAAGTGCAAAGTCAGCATAGCGAGACCTCTAGTACTGAGAAGGGGCAAACACTCCAAAAGATGTATCTTCAATTGTTTTCTTATCCTAAGTTATGTGGTAAGCCCACAAAGGACAACATCTGCAAGGAGTCTGTATGTTCTCCTCATGTTTGTGTGGGTTTCCCCCGGTTTCCACCCACACTCCAAAGACATACTGACAGGGAACTTAGATTGTGAACCCCAATGGGGACAGTGATGAGGCCTGTGAAGTGCTGGGAAATTAATGGTACAAGTAAAATAAATAAACTGCACTCCAGGAACCTTCTCATAAGTTCTTCATAACTTGATTAAAGGGAGTCCATCAGCACAGAATGACTAGTCAAACCAAGCACAAGGTGCATCAAGGTGGGACCAAACATTTATATACACCTTCCTATTTACTTGTTTTCCACCTATCTCCAATCTGCTGTGCCTCTATAAAGCTAGAGCTGTCAAATCAAAGAACAGGGGAGGGTGGACATAGAGGGAAGGTGCACCTAAATATTTGGCCATGATGCAGCGAGCGCCTGTACTTGGTTTGATCATTCTGTGCTGACAGCTAACATCTCCTCCATCGTCCACAGAGTCTGCTGTGCAGTTCTCTAATGTGTCGGTGGAAGAGTTCAGCAGATGGTGGAAGATGTCAGCCACTTCAATCGATGTCCAGACTTGATTGTGGGGAAAAAGAAATGTGAAGCACAGACCAATGTGACATATCAGACTGGACCGTGCCTTTAGCACTTTTGAACAGGTTCTCATCAAGAGGACTTAAATGGGTTGTCCAGGACTTCGACATTGACCTAAGGATAGGTCATCAGTGTTAGACCGGTGAGGGTGCGACACGTGGACCCTGCGGCAATCAGCTGATCCCAATGCTGCTAGCCAGAACTACTCAGTTGTGGAGCTGTAGAGCACAGCACAGCCCTGCCGTGTAGACAGTGGCCATTGTTGTGGCCACTATTAATTAGAATAGGGGCAGATATGCAGTGTCCATTCGTGGCCAGTATACAGTTGGGGCTGTGCAGGTCCACAAATCAGTAGTTCTGGCCAGCAGAACTGGGAACAGCTGATTGGCACAGGGTCCGGCTGACGCACCCGCATCAATCTAATATTGATGACCAATCCTAAAAATAGGTCATCAATATTAAAGTCCCAGACAACCCCATTAAATGAAGGATTTAGTTTATAATAGGGAAACCATGGCGACACGTTCCCAGGAAAGGGTCGCTACTGATTTTTAGTATTGCTACTTCCAATTGCTGGCACTAGTTTGTCTTCTTCCTCTATGAAGAGACAATTTGCATATTTGAATTCACATGTAGCATTGTGTGGCCAATAAGTCTCCTTACGTGCACATAGCAATTTTCACAAGGAAAACCTATCCCCCTTAGGCCCATTACATTAAGATAAATTAATACTGTGTTTAACCAAAAATAAGCCAGGGTCTTAAATTATTTTTGCTCCGAAATATGGGTTGTGCCTTATTTTCAGGGGATGTCTTTTTCCCCCACAATCAATCTACATTTATGCTTGAATTTAAAAAAAAAATAAAAAAAAAAATCAACATTTAGTTAAATATACCGTATTTTTCATTTTATAAGCCGCACCCCAAATTTAGAGATAAAAAAAGGTTTAAAAAAAAATGGAATCCATCTTACGGCTCGTGCGCACGTTGCGTAATATCATGCATTTACGCTGCGTTTAGCACTGCAGCGTAAATGCATGCGCCCTGCGTTCCCTGCACAATCTATGTAGATTATGCATAATCCGTGCGCACGTTGCTTTTTTTGAAAGCAGCAATTTGGGTGCTAAAATTTTGACCCAAATCCGTGAGTTCAAAAAAGCAACATGTCAATTAATTTGTGCGCTTTGGATGCAGCTCCCTCTCTGTCTATGGGAGAGACAGCAGCCATAGCGCATGAAATCGGCATGTGATCTGCTGAAACACTGCATCCATTACACAGTGTTTCTGCAGAGATTTTAAGCGCAAGTGCTGTCAAATCGCTGCAGAAATTTCAGCATTTACGTGCACAAGCCCTTATACTCCGGTGTTGTCTTACCGGAGGGGGCGTGGCAGCAGTGGTGGAGTGAAGTCACAGGAGGCAGGGGCACTACTGGTGGGGTCTGTACTAGCAGCGGAAGCTCCGGTGGCTGTGTGAAGCAGGCCGGTGTCCCAGATGCTTTGTCAGCGGTCTGGGCTTCAAAGAAATGGTGCCCGAAGCAGCACGTGCACAGATGGAGCTCTCAGCCGAGAGCTCCATCTGTGCACGCGCTGACTCCGGGAGCCATCATTTGAAGCCAGAACATATGGGACAGCGCCGCACAGCCACCACAGCTTCCACTGTTCGCACAGACAGGCACCCGGCACCAATTCTCCACCTCCTGATAAGCTATATTCGGATATTAACATGCACCCCTCATTTTCCTCCCAAATTTTTTTGAGGGGAAAAGTGCATCTTATAATCCAAAAAATACAGTAATCATGTCATCACATCTCTCCAAACCTTTTTCCAAGTACAACAACAATCTACATTAACAAGTATTGATATATATAAATCAAAAAGGATCCAGGAAGCTACTGGTATACATGTAAAAAAGATCTATTCACAAATAATATAGAACATGAACAATTTATAAATGTACCGTATATCATTATTACTTGTATCAAATACCAGAAAACGTTAAAAACAAGGAGAACCTGTCTAATCAGCCACATTTATAGCTGCAGTATGTAAAAACTTTTCAGGCTCTGCCATTATTGATATATCTCATATAGTTGTAGATGTATAATAGATATATATATTAGAGATATAGAGATATATATATATATATATATATATATATAAATAATTATACACATACACACATCTATATCTCTATATACCGGATTTTTCGGACCATAAGACGCACTTTTTTTCCTCCAAATTTGGGAGGAAAGTGTGGGGTGCGTCTTATGGTCTGAAGCTGCGGGGTAGGGAGTCAGCGCTATGCAGTGGGATCACAGGAGGCAGGGAGGGTCGCTGCTGCAGGATGCCGGCGGCTGGAGAAACCACGTGTGCCCGCTGCTTAAAGTAAACGAATATTCATTAGCGGCTCCCCGCCCACCTCTCTCTGCAGTCAGCGGGGGTGAGGAGCAGCTAATGAATACTTGTTTAATGTAAACAGCAGACACATGTGGGTGCTCCAGCCCCCGGCTTCCTGCAGCGGCTGGGGAGACTGTGTGTCTGCTGTGAAGGAGGCAGGAGCAGGGGGACGCTGCAGTCATGTCTGGCACGGGGAAGTGCACATCACTGCAGTGTCCGGGGCCAGAGCACGGCATACCTTCACAGCACAGCCGCAGTCTCTGTGCTGAGGGCACAAATTACTTTCACTTTGCTCCTGCTGCCTCTGCACTAGAAACAGTCTCCCGTAACTGACAAGGACCTACAGTGATGTAATGCAGAGGGGTGGGCCAGAGCAGCACAGAACAGCACAGTGCCCGCCTCTCCATTACATCACTGCAGGTCTGCAGGTCCTTGAGATGGGAGACTTTGCAATGCCAGGACCAAACTGAAGCATGGTGAGCAGCACATCTGTAAAAGTAAGGCAATAATTAATATAGTATAGGCATTACTGTACACCTGGATGGGCTTGGATCATATATATATATATATATATCTTTACACACACACACACACACTATACAACTATATACACACACACACACACACTATATAACTATATACACATAGACACACACACACACTATAACACATAATATATATATATATATATATATATATATATATATATATATATATATATATATATATATATATATATATATATATATATATATACATATATACAATACATACACACATATACACACACACCACATTGGAGGATCACACATATAATGATGGAGAACATACATAGTCCACGATGGGGGCCATATATACCTGTAAGGTACCCAGAATGGAGGATATGAGGACAGGATTTGGGGATATTATTACCTCAGTAACACTATCAGCAGTAAAATAACAGTGTGTCATGACCACATTCTTTTACTTTAATTTTATTTTTTTTTCTATTTTTTCCTTCTCTAAAACAAGGGTGCGTCTTATAGTCCGAAAAATACGGGGTGTATATGTGTATATATATATATATATGTGTATATATATATATATATATATATACTATATATATATATATATATATATATATATATATATATATATACTATATATATAATATATATATATATATATATATATATATATATGCACACACACACATACATACACACACACTATATTCTTGTCTTTCTGACACTTCTTTGCTTGGTGAATTTTTGTTGTTTTTTTTCAATAAAAAAAGTAAATACAATACAGCAGGACAGCTACATTAGACCCTTCCTCAAGGAAAGCAGACACCCCCAAAGGAGTCACACTCCCCTGACCCCCTTAGACCTAAGATAATTAAAGTTGGCAAGTGCTGATGGTGGATGGGCTCTCACACACAGATCTGTGACACTGCCAGGCCTCTTGCCATATCACTGCAGTGGTTGGCTCTCACTGGTGCAGGCCGAAAGCAGCCACAACAGAAGGTACTACCCGACCTGTGTGAGAGCCAGGCACTAGGTCATTTAATTTTCATTCTTTCGGGGTGTCTGCTTTCCTTGATGAAGGGTCCACTGTATCTGTCCAGTCATATTCCATTTACATGCATACCGGTGGCTACCTGGACACTTTTTTTTTACTGAACAGTAACTAAGGCTTATTTTTGGAGTTGGGCTAATATTTCAAGTATATATTGGTACTTGCAAATCCCTGAAAAATCATGCTAGGGCTTTTTTTTGTGTAGATAGGTCTTATTTTCAGGTAAACAGGGTATTAACTGCTGCATAGCATTTTACCTGTTTGCTAGGTGTCTACTGTCAGACAATACGCAGGTAGATCATATACACTTTAAGTTATATCTAAGCTTTCATTTGTGCTGGTTATCAGTAGTTCTGTATTCTCTACCATGTGACAGCAGGCCTATAACCACAGAACGTACCTTACATCATTAAGACAAAATACCTTCTTCAGGTCTACTTTTAGAAATGTGCAGACACAGTCAGCGGAGCCTCTTAAGAGACATATCCAACCACGTTAAAGCATCCGACATTGCGTGGCAGTCCGTTAACCGTTTCACAGCAAGACTCCTGCTATATCAAACTCCGCTTTTCACCCAAATCACTAGTAGACAGGCCTGCAGCCGCCCCAGGGACAGTCACCGGGAGGGGGATAAATGCATCCGTATGATACCCCAGTAAAGGGACAGCATGTATGGGGGCACAAACGGCTGGCGCTTTAACCCTATAATCTAAGCCCGTCTGATGGCCCGCAGTACTGTGAAGAGACAATGTAGCAGCAGAAGCAGTATACGTAATGCTGTCATACACATACAAGGCCAAGGTGATTTCTGGGGTCACAAAGGTCACTTAATGAAACAACCCACCATGTAATAAATCACAGGGATAGTTAGGCAATTGAGGCCACCGCACTGTGCAATAATGGCTGGCATACAGGCCCAGGGGACCACCATAGAGGGCTATGCTAGTAATGCTACATCAATAAGCTATGGGGTCCAAAGAATCAAAGGCTAAAATACAGTAGGACCACACTAATCAGGCATCATGGTATAGGGGCTGCACACTGTATTCACTGTCTGTGCATAGGACAGTCTGTCCACCCCTGCATAGCACTGCAGGCCTGTGTTATAAACTGCCTGTATATACAGGACAGTCTGTCAGCCCCTGCACAGCACTGGCCTGTGTTATACACCCTCCTGTATATATATATATATATATATATATTATATATATATATATATATATATATATTATATATATATATATATATATATATATATATATATATATATATATAATCAGTCTGTCCGCCTCTGCATAGCACTGCAGGCCTGTGTTATAAACTGCCTGTATATACAGGACAGTGTCAGCCCCTGCACTGCAGGCCTGTGTTGTACACCTCCTGTATATATAGGGCAGTCTGTCCGCCTCTGCACAGCACTGCAGGCCTGTGTTATACACCCTCCTGTATATACAGGACAGTCTTTCAGCCTCTGCACAGCACTGGCCTGTGTTATACACCTCCTGTGTATATATAGGACAGTCTGTCAGCCCCTGCACAGCACTGCAGGCCTGTGTTATACATCCTCCTGTATATACAGGACAGCCTGTCAGCCCCTGCATAGCACTGCAGGCCTGTGTTATAAACTGCCTGTATATACAGGACAGTCAGCCCCTGCATAGCACTGGCCTGTGTTATACACCCTCCTGTATATATATAGGGCAGTCTGTCAGTCTCTGCACAGCACTGCAGGCCTGTGTTATACACCCTCCTGTATATATAGGGCAGTCTGTCCGCCTCTGCACAGCACTGGCCTGTGTTATACACCCTCCTGTATATATAGGGCAGTCTGTCCGCCTTCTGCACAGCACTGACCTGTGTTATACACCCTCCTGTATATATAGGGCAGTCTGTCCGCCTCTGCACAGCACTGGCCTGTGTTATACACCCTCCTGTATATATATATATATATATATATATATATATATATATATATATATGGCAGTCTGTCCGCCTCTGCACAGCAGGCCTGTGTTATACACCCTCCTGTATATATAGGGCAGTCTGTCCGCCCCTGCATAGCACTGCAGGCCTGTGTTATAAACTGCCTGTATATACAGGACAGTGTCAGCCCCTGCACAGCAGGCCTGTGTTATACACCCTCCTGTATATATATAGGGCAGTCTGTCCGCCTCTGCACAGCACTGCAGGCCTGTGTTGTACACCTCCTGTATATATAGGGCAGTCTGTCCGCCTCTGCACAGTATTGCAGGCCTGTGTTATACACCCTCCTGTATATATATAGGGCAGGCTGTCCGCCTCTGCACAGCACTGCAGGCCTGTGTTGTACACCTCCTGTATATATATAGGGCAGTCTGTCCGCCTCTGCACAGCATTGCAGGCCTGTTATACACCGCCTGTATAGTATAGGGCAGTCTGTCCGCCTCTGCACAGCACTGCAGGCCTGTGTTATACACCGCCTGTATATATAGGGCAGTCTGTCCGCCTCTGCACAGCACTGCAGGCCTGTGTTATACACCGCCTGTATATATAGGGCAGTCTGTCCGCCTCTGCACAGCACTGCAGGCCTGTCTACAGCGCAGGAGTCACAGCAGCCACTGAAAATAACTTCCATTCAGATTAGTGAAGGTTGAATCAAACATCATAAGAGACCAACCGACCTATCAATCTGAATGCGAGAGTCTCCCATCCACGGATGAGCTGCCGCCCCTGCTCGTGGTACAAGGCTTTCTCATCGTCCCGGAACAGCTTGCAGGCATAGCCGAACACCAGGAGCTCCGCCGCCGGGCCTGTCTTCCGACTGCTCTTCTTCCGTGCAGTACCGGAGAACATGACGAGCGGATACGGCCTACAGACAGCAACCAGGCCTCCGTCACCGCAGGGTAGAGGCTAGATCGGAGTTGATTTTTTGAGGTGGGAGGAGTGATTTCATGAAATCATGATGTCACCGGAAAAGGCGGGGCCTCCTCAGTGCCGTGCAGATCTGTGGGCGGGAAGCGGCAGTGCTCGGGCTTCTCTGTGCAGAGCGGAGGATCCTGACCCTGAGGTGGAGAAGAGTCAGCGTTTCCTCATTAGTTATAGCTCTGGGGTCTCAGCCTGGATGTTGGGGGCACAGAGCAGTGTCTCCTGTCTGTGTTGGGGCTGCAGCTCGTGTATGTCTCAGGCTTCAATAAGGTAAGTGTCTTATGGGGGGTTACACGGAGCAGGGGATGATACTGTACGTTTGGGGGGGGGCTCGCACTGGCCGGGGGGATGACGCTGTACGTTTGGGGGGGCTTGCACTGGCCGGGTGTGACGCTGCACGTTTTGGGGGGGATCGCACTGGTCGGGGGGGATGACGCTGTACGTTTGGGGGGGCTCGCACTGGCCGGGGGGATGACGCTGTACGTTTGGGGGGGGGGCTTGCACTGGCCGGGGTGCGACGCTGCACGTTTGGGGGGCATCGCACTGGCGGGGGATGACGCTGTACGTTTGGGGGGGCTTGCACTGGCCGGGGGGATGACGCTGTACGTTTGGGGGGGGCTCGCACTGGCCGCGGTGCGACGCTGCACGTTTGGGGGGGCTCGCACTGGCCGCGGTGCGACGCTGCACGTTTGGGGGGGATCGCACTGGCCGGGGTGCGACGCTGCACGTTTGGGGGGGGATGGCACTGGCCGGGGGGCGACGCTGCACGTTTGGGGGGGGATGGCACTGGCCGGTGGGCGACGCTGCACGTTTGGGGTGGCTCGCACTGGCCGGTGGGCGACGCTGTACGTTTGGGGGGGCTCGCACTGGCCGGGGGGCAACGCTGCACGTTTGGGGGGGCTCGCACTGGCCGCGGTGCGACGCTGCACGTTTGGGGGGGCTCGCACTGGCCGCGGTGCGATGCTGCACGTTTGGGGGGATGGCACTGGCCGGGTTGGTGACGCTGCACGTTTGGTGGGGCTCGCACTGGCCGGGGGGCGACGCTGCACGTTTGGGGGGATGGCACTGGCCGGGTTGGTGACGCTGCACGTTTGGTGGGGCTCGCACTGGCCGCGGTGCGCTGCTGCACGTTTGGGGGGCTCGCACTGGCCAGGGGGGGAGGCTGCATGTTTGGGGGGCTCGCACTGGCCAGGGGGTGAGGCTGCATGTTTGGTGGGCTCGCACTGGCCAGGGGGTGAGGCTGCATGTTTGGGGGGGCTCGCACTGGCCGGGGGGGCAACGCTGTACGTTTGGGGGTGCTCGCACTAGCCGGGGGGGCGACGCTGCACGTTTGGGGTGGCTCGCACTGGCCGGGGGGCGATGCTGCACGTTTGGGGGGCTCGCACTGGCCAGGGGGGGAGGCTGCATGTTTGGGGGGCTCGCACTGGCCAGGGGGTGAGGCTGCATGTTTGGTGGGCTCGCACTGCCCAGGGGGTGAGGCTGCATGTTTGGGGGTGCTCGCACTAGCCGGGGGGGCAACGCTGTACGTTTGGGGGTGCTCGCACTAGCCGGGGGGGCGACGCTGCACGTTTGGGGTGGCTCGCACTGGCCGGGGGGCGATGCTGCACGTTTGGGGGGGGCTCGCACTGGCCGGGGGGATGATGCTGCACGTTTGGGGTGGCTCGCACTGGCCGGGGGGCGATGCTGCACGTTTGGGGGGGGCTCGCACTGGCCGGGGGGATGATGCTGTACGTTTGGGGGGGCTCGCACTAGCCGGGGGGCGACGCTGCATGTTTGGGGGGGCTCGCACTGGCCGGGGGGCGACGCTGCACGTTTGGGGGGGCTCGCACTGGCCGGGGGGATGACGCTGTACATTTGGGGAGGCTCGCACTGGCCGGGGGGATGATGCTGCACGTTTGGGGAGGCTCGCACTGGCCGGGGGGATGATGCTGCACGTTTGGGGGGGCTCGCACTGGCCGGGGGGGGACGCTGCACGTTTGGGGGGGCTCGCACTGGCCAGGGGGCGACGCTGCACGTTTGGGGGGGCTCGCACTGGCCGCGGTGCGACGCGACGCTGCATGTTTGGGGGGATGGCACTGGCCGGGTTGGTGACTCTTCACGTTTGGGGGGGCTCGCACTGGCCGGGGGGGCGACGCTGCACGTTTGGGGGGGCTCGCACTGGCCGCGGTGCGACGCTGCACGTTTGGGGGGGCTCGCACTGGCCGCGGTGCGACGCTGCACGTTTGGGGGGGCTCGCACTGGCCGCGGTGCGACGCTGCACGTTTGGGGGGGCTCGCACTGGCCGGGGGGCGACGCTGCACGTTTGGGGGGATGGCACTGGCCGGGTTGGTGACGCTGCACGTTTGGGGGGGGCTCGCACTGGCCGCGGTGCGACGCTGCACGTTTTGGGGGGGCTCGCACTGGCCGCGGTGCGACGCTGCACGTTTGGGGGGGCTCGCACTGGCCGGTGGGCGACGCTGTACGTTTGGGGGGGGGGCTCGCACTGGCCGGGGGGTGACGCTGCACGTTTGTGGGGATGGCACTGGCTGGGTTGGTGACGCTGCACGTTTGGGGGGGCTCGAACTGGCCGGGGGGCAACGCTGCAAGTTTGGGGGGGCTCGCACTGGCTGGGTTGGTGACGCTGCACGTTTGGGGGGCTCGCACTGGCCAGGGGGGGAGGCTGCATGTTTGGGGGGCTCGCACTGGCCAGGGGGTTAGGCTGCATGTTTGGGGGGCTCGCACTGGCCAGGGGGTGAGGCTGCATGTTTGGGGGGGGCTCGCACTGGCCGGGGGGATACGCTGCAAGTTTGGGGGTGCTCTCACTAGCCGGGGGGCAACGCTGTACGTTTGGGGGGGCTCGCACTGGCCGCAGTGCGACGCTGCACGTTTGGGGGGGCTCGCACTGGCCGCGGTGCGACGCTGCACGTTTGGGGGGATGGCACTGGCCGGGGGCGACGCTGCACGTTTGGGGTGGCTCGCACTGGCCGAAGGGCGACGCTGCACGTTTGGGGGGGCTCGCACTGGCCGGGGTGCGACGCTGCACGTTTGGGGGGGGGGATGGCACTGGCCGGGGGGCGACGCTGCACGTTTGGGGGGGCTCGCACTGGCCGCGGTGCGACGCTGCACGTTTGGGGGGATGGCACTGGCCGGGTTGGTGACGCTGCACGTTTGGGGGGGCTCGCACTGGCCGGGGGGCGACGCTGCACGTTTGGGGGGGCTCGCACTGGCCGGGGTGCGACGCTGCACGTTTGGGGGTGCTCGCACTGGCCGGGGTGCGACGCTGCACGTTTGGGGGGATGGCACTGGCCGGGGGGCGACGCTGCAAGTTTGGGGTGGCTCGCACTGGCCGGGGGGCGACACTGCACGTTTGGGGGGGGCTCACACTGGCCGGGGGGATGATGCTGTACGTTTGGGGGGGCTCGCATTGGCCGCGGTGCGACGCTGCACGTTTGGGGGGGCTCGCCACTGGCCGGGGTGCGACGCTGCATGTTTGGGGGGGGGATGGCACTTGGCCGGGGGTCGACGCCGCACGTTTGGGGGGGCTCGCACTGGCCGGGGGGCGACGCTGCACGTTTGGGGGGGCTCACACTGGCCGGGGGGATGATGCTGTACGTTTGGGGGGGCTCGCACTGGCCGGGGGGATTGACGCTGTACGTTTGGGGGGGCTCGCACTGGCCGGGGTGCGACGCTGCACGTTTGGGGGGGCTCGCACTGGCCGGGGGGATGACGCTCCTACATTTGGGGGGCTCGCACTGGCCGGGGAGTTGACGCTGTACGTTTGGGGGGGGCTTGCAGGGGGGCGACACATGTTTAAGGGGCTCGCACTGGCCAGGGGGTTACGCTGCATGTTTGGGGGGCTCGCACTGGCCAGGGGGTTACGCTGCATGTCTTGGGGGGGCTCGCAGTGGCCAGGGGGCGACGCTTCACGTTTGGGGGGGCTGGCACTGGGCAGGGGGCTACGCTGCACGTTTGGGGGGGCTGGCAGGGGGCGACGCTGCACGTTTGGGGGGGGCTGGCACTGGGCAGGGGGCGACGCTGCACGCTTGGGGGGGCTCGCACTGGCCGGGGGGCGACGTTGCACGTTTGCGGGGCTCGCAGTGGCCAGGGGGTGACGCTGCATGTTTGGGGGGCTCGCAGTGGCCGGGGGGATGACGCTGTACGTTTGGGGGGGCTCGCACTGGCCGGGGGGGCGACGCTGCATGTTTGGGGGGGCTCGCACTGGCCGGGGGGATGACGCTGTACATTTGGGGAGGCTCGCACTGGCCGGGGGGATGATGCTGTACGTTTGGGGGGGGCTCGCACTGGCCGGGGAGATGACGCTGTACGTTTGGGGGGCTTGCAGGGGGCGACACATGTTTGGGGGGCCTCGCACTGGCCAAGGGCTTACGCTGCATGTTTGGGGGGCTCGCAGTGGCCAGGGGGTGACGCTTCACGTTTGTGGGGGCTGGCACTGGGCAGGGGGCGACGCTGCACGTTTGGGGGGGCTGGCAGGGGGCGACGCTGCACGTTTGGGGGGGCTGGCACTGGGCAGGGGGCGACGCTGCACGCTTGGGGGGGCTCGCAGTGGCCGGGGGGCGACGTTGCACGTTTGCGGAGCTCGCAGTGGCCAGGGGGTGACGCTGCATGTTTGGGGGGCTCGCAGTGGCCAGGGGGCGACGCTTCACGTTTGGGGGGGGGGGGGGGGGGGCTGGCACTGGGCAGGGGGCGACGCTTCACGTTTGGGGGGGCTGGCACTGGGCAGGGGGCGACGCTGCACGTTTGGGGGGCTGGCAGGGGGCGACGCTGCACGTTTGGGGGGGCTGGCACTGGGCAGGGGGCGACGCTTCACGTTTGGGGGGGCTCGCAGTGGCCAGGGGGTGACGCTGCATGTTTGGGGGGCTCGCAGTGGCCAGGGGGTGACGCTGCACGTTTGGGGGGCTCGCAGTGGCCAGGGGGTGACGCTGCACGTTTGGGGGGCTCGCAGTGGCCAGGGGGTGACGCTGCACGTTTGGGGGGCTCGCAGTGGCCAGGGGGTGACGCTGCATGTTTGGGGGGCTCGCAGTGGCTAGGGGGTGACGCTGCATGTTTGGGGGAATCGCAGTGGCCAGGGGGTGACGCTGCATGTTTAAGGGGGGGGCTCGCGGAGGGCGACGCTGCACGTTTGGGGGGTTCTCGCTGGGCAGTGGTGCGTGTTGTTGTGGGCTCTCGTGGGGCAGTGGTGCTTGTTGTTGTGCGCTCTCGCGGGGCATTGGTGCGTGTTGTTGTGCGCTCTCGCGGGGCATTGGTGCGTGTTGTTGTGCGCTCTCGCGGGGCATTGGTGCGTGTTGTTGTGCGCTCTCGCGGGGCAGTGGTGCGTGTTGTGGGGGCTCTCACGGGGCAGTGGTGCGTGTTGTGGGGGCTCTCGCGGGGCCTCTCTCCCAGCGAGCCCCCCCGACGTGCAGCCTCTCTCTCCCTGCGAGCCCCCCCGACGTGCAGCCTCTCTCTCCCTGCGAGCCCCCCCGACGTGCAGCCTCTCTCTCCCTGCGAGCCCCCCCGACGTGCAGCCTCTCTCTCCCTGCGAGCCCCCCCGACGTGCAGCCTCTCTCTCCCTGCGAGCCCCCCCGACGTGCAGCCTCTCTCTCCCTGCGAGCCCCCCCGACGTGCAGCCTCTCTCTCCCTGCGAGCCCCCCCGACGTGCAGCCTCTCTCTCTCCCTGCGAGCCCCCCCGACGTGCAGCCTCTCTCTCTCCCTGCGAGCCCCCCCGACGTGCAGCCTCTCTCTCCCTGCGAGCCCCCCCGACGTGCAGCCTCTCTCTCCCTGCGAGCCCCCCCGACGTGCAGCCTCTCTCTCCCTGCGAGCCCCCCCGACGTGCAGCCTCTCTCTCCCTGCGAGCCCCCCCGACGTGCAGCCTCTCTCTCCCTGCGAGCCCCCCCGACGTGCAGCCTCTCTCTCCCTGCGAGCCCCCCCGACGTGCAGCCTCTCTCTCCCTGCGAGCCCCCCCGACGTGCAGCCTCTCTCTCCCTGCGAGCCCCCCCGACGTGCAGCCTCTCTCTCCCTGCGAGCCCCCCCGACGTGCAGCCTCTCTCTCCCTGCGAGCCCCCCCGACGTGCAGCCTCTCTCTCCCTGCGAGCCCCCCCGACGTGCAGCCTCTCTCTCCCTGCGAGCCCCCCCGACGTGCAGCCTCTCTCTCCCTGCGAGCCCCCCCGACGTGCAGCCTCTCTCTCCCTGCGAGCCCCCCCGACGTGCAGCCTCTCTCTCCCTGCGAGCCCCCCCCGACGTGCAGCCTCTCTCTCCCTGCGAGCCCCCCCGACGTGCAGCCTCTCTCTCCCTGCGAGCCCCCCCCGACGTGCAGCCTCTCTCTCCCTGCGAGCCCCCCCGACGTGCAGCCTCTCTCTCCCTGCGAGCCCCCCCGACGTGCAGCCTCTCTCTCCCTGCGAGCCCCCCCGACGTGCAGCCTCTCTCTCCCTGCGAGCCCCCCCGACGTGCAGCCTCTCTCTCCCTGCGAGCCCCCCCGACGTGCAGCCTCTCTCTCCCTGCGAGCCCCCCCCGACGTGCAGCCTCTCTCTCCCTGCGAGCCCCCCCGACGTGCAGCCTCTCTCTCCCTGCGAGCCCCCCCGACGTGCAGCCTCTCTCTCCCTGCGAGCCCCCCCGACGTGCAGCCTCTCTCTCCCTGCGAGCCCCCCCCGACGTGCAGGCCTCTCTCTCCCTGCGAGCCCCCCGACGTGCAGCCTCTCTCTCCCTGCGAGCCCCCCCGACGTGCAGCCTCTCTCTCCCTGCGAGCCCCCCCGACGTGCAGCCTCTCTCTCCCTGCGAGCCCCCCCGACGTGCAGCCTCTCTCTCCCTGCGAGCCCCCCCCGACGTGCAGCCTCTCTCTCCCTGCGAGCCCCCCCGACGTGCAGCCTCTCTCTCCCTGCGAGCCCCCCCGACGTGCAGCCTCTCTCTCCCTGCGAGCCCCCCCCGACGTGCAGCCTCTCTCTCCCCTGCGAGCCCCCCCGACGTGCAGCCTCTCTCTCCCTGCGAGCCCCCCCCGACGTGCAGCCTCTCTCTCCCCTGCGAGCCCCCCCGACGTGCAGCCTCTCTCTCCCTGCGAGCCCCCCCCGACGTGCAGCCCTCTCTCTCCCTGCGAGCCCCCCCCGACGTGCAGCCTCTCTCTCCCTGCGAGCCCCCCCCGACGTGCAGCCTCTCTCTCCTGCGAGCCCCCCCGACGTGCAGCCTCTCTCTCCCTGCGAGCCCCCCCCGACGTGCAGCCTCTCTCTCCCTGCGAGCCCCCCCCCGACGTGCAGCCTCTCTCTCCCTGCGAGCCCCCCCCGACGTGCAGCCTCTCTCTCCCTGCGAGCCCCCCCGACGTGCAGCCTCTCTCTCCCTGCGAGCCCCCCCGACGTGCAGCCTCTCTCTCCCTGCGAGCCCCCCCCGACGTGCAGCCTCTCTCTCCCTGCGAGCCCCCCCCCGACGTGCAGCCTCTCTCTCCCTGCGAGCCCCCCCCCCCCCCCGACGTGCAGCCTCTCTCTCCCTGCGAGCCCCCCCCCCCCCGACGTGCAGCCTCTCTCTCCCTGCGAGCCCCTCCCCGACGTGCAGTCTCTCTCTCCCTGCGAGCCCCTCCCCGACGTGCAGTCTCTCTCTTGGGGGCGCACTGGGCAGGGGGTGACGCTGCACGTTTGGTGGGGGCAAAGGGGGGGCCCTGTGTGTGGGGCCGTGTGTGTTGTGTGTGTGTGTGGGGCCGTGTGTGTGTGTGTGGGGCCGTGTGTGTGTGTGTGGGGGCCGTGTGTGTGTGTGTGTGGGGCCGTGTGTGTGTGTGTGGGGCCGTGTGTGTGTGTGTGTGGGGCGTGTGTGGTGTGTGTGGGGCCGTGTGTGTGTGTGTGGGGGCCGTGTGTGTGGGGCCGTGTGTGTGGGGCCGTGTGTGTGGGGCCGTGTGTGTGGGGCCGTGTGTGTGGGGCCGTGTGTGTGGGGCCGTGTGTGTGGGGCCGTGTGTGTGGGGCCGTGTGTGTGGGGCCGTGTGTGTGGGGCCGTGTGTGTGGGGCCGTGTGTGTGTGTGGGGCCGTGTGTGTGTGTGGGGCCGTGTGTGTGTGTGTGGGGCCGTGTGTGTGTGTGTGGGGCCGTGTGTGTGTGTGTGGGGCCGTGTGTGTGTGTGTGGGGCCGTGTGTGTGTGTGTGGGCCGTGTGTGTGTGTGTGTGGGGCCGTGTGTGTGTGTGTGGGGCCGTGTGTGTGTGTGTGGGGCCGTGTGTGTGTGTGTGGGGCCGTGTGTGTGTGTGTGGGGCCGTGTGTGTGTGTGTGTGTGGGGCCGTGTGTGTGTGTGTGTGTGGGGCCGTGTGTGTGTGTGTGTGTGGGGCCGTGTGTGTGTGTGTGTGTGGGGCCGTGTGTGTGTGTGTGTGTGGGGCCGTGTGTGTGTGTGTGTGTGGGGCCGTGTGTGTGTGTGTGTGTGGGGCCGTGTGTGTGTGTGTGGGGCCGTGTGTGTGTGTGTGTGTGGGCCGTGTGTGTGTGTGTGTGTGGGGCCGTGTGTGTGTGTGTGTGTGGGGCCGTGTGTGTGTGTGTGTGTGGGGCCGTGTGTGTGTGTGTGTGTGGGGGCCGTGTGTGTGTGTGTGTGTGGGGCCGTGTGTGTGTGTGTGTGTGGGGCCGTGTGTGTGTGTGTGGGGCCGTGTGTGTGTGTGTGGGGGCCGTGTGTGTGTGTGTGTGGGGCCGTGTGTGTGTGTGTGTGTGGCCGTGTGTGTGTGTGTGTGTGGCCGTGTGTGTGTGTGTGTGTGGGGCCGTGTGTGTGTGGTGCCGGGGCCGTGTGTGTGTGTGGGGCCGTGTGTGTGTGTGTGGGGCCGTGTGTGTGTGTGTGTGTGGGGCCGTGTGTGTGTGTGTGTGTGGGGGCCGTGTGTGTGTGTGTGTGTGGGGCCGTGTGTGTGTGTGTGTGTGTGGGGCCGTGTGTGTGTGTGTGTGTGGGGCCGTGTGTGTGTGTGTGTGTGGGGCCGTGTGTGTGTGTGTGTGTGGGGCCGTGTGTGTGTGTGTGTGTGGGGCCGTGTGTGTGTGTGTGTGTGTGGGGCCGTGTGTGTGTGTGTGTGGGGGCCGTGTGTGTGTGTGGGGCCGTGTGTGTGTGTGTGTGGGGCCGTGTGTGTGTGTGTGGCCGTGTGTGTGTGTGTGTGTGGGGCCGTGTGTGTGTGTGTGTGTGGGGCCGTGTGTGTGTGTGTGTGGGGCCGTGTGTGTGTGTGTGTGTGTGTGGGCCGTGTGTGTGTGTGTGTGTGTGGGGCCGTGTGTGTGTGTGTGTGTGTGGGGCCGTGTGTGTGTGTGTGTGTGTGGGGCCGTGTGTGTGTGTGTGTGGGGCCGTGTGTGTGTGTGTGTGTGTGTGGGGCCGTGTGTGTGTGTGTGTGTGGGGCCGTGTGTGTGTGTGAGTGTGTGGGGCCGTGTGTGTGTGTGTGTGTGTGGGGCCGTGTGTGTGTGTGTGTGTGGGGCCGTGTGTGTGTGTGTGTGTGGGGCCGTGTGTGTGTGTGTGTGTGGGGCCGTGTGTGTGTGTGTGTGTGGGGCCGTGTGTGTGTGTGTGTGTGGGGGCCGTGTGTGTGTGTGTGTGTGGGGCCGTGTGTGTGTGTGTGTGTGGGGCCGTGTGTGTGTGTGTGTGTGGGGCCGTGTGTGTGTGGGGCCGTGTGTGTGGGGCCGTGTGTGTGTGGGCCGTGTGTGTGTGTGTGTGTGGGGCCGTGTGTGTGTGGGGCCGTGTGTGTGTGGGGGGCCGTGTGTGTGTGTGTGTGTGTGGGGGCCGTGTGTGTGTGTGTGTGTGGGGCCGTGTGTGTGTGTGTGTGTGTGGGGCCGTGTGTGTGTGTGTGTGTGTGTGGGGCCGTGTGTGTGTGTGTGTGGGGCCGTGTGTGTGTGTGTGTGTGTGGGGCCGTGTGTGTGTGTGTGTGTGTGGGGCCGTGTGTGTGTGTGTGTGTGTGGGGCCGTGTGTGTGTGGCCGTGTGTGTGTGTGTGTGTGTGTGGGGCCGTGTGTGTGTGTGTGTGTGTGTGTGTGTGTGTGTGTGGGTGTGTGTGTGTGTGTGGGGCCGTGTGGGTGTGTGTGTGTGTGTGGGGCCGTGTGTGTGTGTGTGTGTGTGTGTGTGTGTGTGTGTGGGGCCGTGTGTGTGTGTGGGGCCGTGTGTGTGTGTGGGGCCGTGTGTGTGTGGGGCCGTGTGTGTGTGGGGCCGTGTGTGTGTGTGTGTGGGGCCGTGTGTGTGGTGTGTGTGTGTGTGTGTGTGTGTGTGGGGCCGTGTGTGTGTGGGTGTGTGTGTGTGTGTGTGGGGCCGTGTGTGGTGTGTGGGGCCGTGTGTGTGTGGGGCCGTGTGTGTGTGGGGCCGTGTGTGTGTGGGGGCCGTGTGTGTGTGTGTGTGTGTGGGGCCGTGTGTGTGTGTGTGTGTGGGGCCGTGTGTGTGTGTGTGTGTGGGGCCGTGTGTGTGTGTGTGTGTGTGGGGCCGTGTGTGTGTGTGTGGGGCCGTGTGTGTGTGTGTGTGTGTGGGCCGTGTGTGTGTGTGTGTGTGTGTGTGGGGCGTGTGTGTGTGTGTGTGTGTGGGGCCGTGTGTGTGTGTGGGGCCGTGTGTGTGTGTGGGCCGTGTGTGTGTGTGGGGCCGTGTGTGTGTGTGTGTGTGGGGCCGTGTGTGTGTGTGTGTGTGGGGCCGTGTGTGTGTGTGTGTGGGGCCGTGTGTGTGTGTGTGTGTGGGGCCGTGTGTGTGTGTGTGGGGCCGTGTGTGTGTGTGTGTGGGGCCGTGTGTGTGTGTGTGTGTGTGTGGGGCCGTGTGTGTGTGTGTGTGTGTGTGGGGCCGTGTGTGTGTGTGTGTGTGTGTGTGGGGCCGTGTGTGTGTGTGTGGGGCCGTGTGTGGGGCCGTGTGTGTGTGTGTGTGTGTGTGTGTGGGGCCGTGTGTGTGTGTGTGTGTGTGTGTGGGGCCGTGTGTGTGTGTGTGTGTGTGGTGGGGCCGTGTGTGTGTGTGTGTGTGTGTGGGGCCGTGTGTGTGTGTGTGTGTGTGGTGTGTGGGGCCGTGTGTGTGTGTGTGTGTGTGTGGGGCCGTGTGTGTGTGTGTGTGTGTGTGTGTGTGGGGCCGTGTGTGTGTGTGTGTGTGTGTGTGTGGGGCCGTGTGTGTGTGTGTGTGTGTGTGTGTGTGGGCCGTGTGTGGGGCCGTGTGTGTGTGTGTGTGTGTGGGGCCGTGTGTGTGTGTGTGTGTGTGTGTGTGTGTGTGTGGGGGCCGTGTGTGTGGTGTGTGTGTGTGTGTGTGTGTGTGGGCCGTGTGTGTGTGTGTGTGTGTGTGTGTGGGGCCGTGTGTGTGTGTGTGTGTGTGTGGGGCCGTGTGTGTGTGTGTGTGTGTGTGTGTGGGGCCGTGTGTGTGTGTGTGTGGGGCCGTGTGTGTGTGTGTGTGTGGGGCCGTGTGTGTGTGTGTGTGTGGGGCCGTGTGTGTGTGTGTGTGTGTGTGTGGGGCCGTGTGTGTGTGTGTGTGTGGGGCCGTGTGTGTGTGTGTGTGTGGGGCCGTGTGTGTGTGTGTGTGGGGCCGTGTGTGTGTGTGTTTGGCCGTGTGTGTGTTGGGTGGGGCTCGCAGGGAGAGAGGCTGCACGTTGGGTGGGGGGGAGCTTGCAGGGGGAAAGAGGCTGCACGTTGGGGGGGGAGAGCTTGCAGGGGGAAAGAGGCTGCACGTTGGGGGGGGAGAGCTTGCAGGGGGAAAGAGGCTGCACGTTGGGGGGGGGGAACTTGCAGGGGGAAAGAGGCTGCACGTTGGGGGAGGGGGGAGCTTGCAGGGGGAAAGAGGCTGCACGTTGGGGGAGGGGGGAGCTTGCAGGGGGAAAGAGGCTGCACGTTGGGGGAGGGGGGAGCTTGCAGGGGGAAAGAGGCTGCACGTTGGGGGAGGGGGGAGCTTGCAGGGGGAAAGGCTGCACGTTGGGGGAGGGGGGAGCTTGCAGGGGGAAAGAGGCTGCACGTTGGGGGGGAGGGAGCTTGCAGGGGGAGAGAGGCTGCACGTTGGGGGGGAGGGAGCTTGCAGGGGGAGAGAGGCTGCACGTTGGGGGGGGAGCTTGCAGGGGGAAAGAGGCTGCACGTTGGGGGGGGGGAGCTTGCAGGGGGAAAGAGGCTGCACGTTGGGGGGGGAGCTTGCAGGGGGAAAGAGGCTGCACGTTGGGGGGGAGCTTGCAGGGGGAAAGAGGCTGCACGTTGGGGGGGGAGCTTGCAGGGGGAGAGAGGCTGCACGTTGGGGGGGGGAGCTTGCAGGGGGAGAGAGGCTGCATGTTGGGGGGGGGAGCTTGCAGGGGGAGAGAGGCTGCACGTTGGGGGTGGAGCTTGCAGGGGGAGAGAGGCTGCACGTGGGGGCCGAGCTTGCAGGGGGAGAGAGGCTGCACGTGGGGGGCTCGTGCTGGGCAGGGGGCCGTGTTGCACTTTGTGGAAGGTGTGCTATTAATCTTCTCCCTTTGTTTTTCTAACACAGTTTGTGACTACTGGCATCTGGGTGTAATTGCCCCCCGTCGTCCCACCTTAGAGACTGAGAGAACAGTGTGGTCTAATGCACATCACACCTCCTGTGTCCTCCAATGTATTCAACAAGAGGATTTTTATGGTAAATGGAGAAATACAATTTTTACACCTAAAACGCACGGGACTCCGATACAAAAGATTTTTTTTCTTTCATTGTTGCCAATGTCCAACATGGCTTTATTCTACGTATTAATTTGTAAAGTTGATTGTTACAGTGTATATTTGTATCCCCGACCTACTGTCTCCCCCTCCCTAATTACCCTGTAGACTGTGAGCCTCCGAAGGCAGGGTCCGCTCCCCTCTGTACCCGTCTGTCAGTGTTATATATTTGTATCCCCGACCTTCTGTCTCCTCCCCATTACCCTGTAGACTGTAGCCCCTGAGGGCAGGGTCCGCTCCCCTCTGTACCCGTCTGTGAGGATTGGTTTATTCACTGTAATTTATATCTGTATGTTGGGTGTAACCCATTCCCATGTACAGCATGGAATAAATGTTCTCTATAAAAATAAAACTGTATAAATATATTTCTCCTTTTTTTTTTTTTTTTTTTTTTTTTTAAATTGATATACTTATTTTAATAAAACTGTTCTAGAAGTTTGGGCTGAATGTTCATTTCTATAATGATAAAGCTCTGTGTGACATTAGTGAGCAGTCACAGTGTTGTAGGTAGTTTCCAAAACATCTCAGTCCTCACATGTAGACCCACAGTAAACTGATCAGATCTCGCTGACCATTTATTTTCTGTCTTTAGCAGCGCCTGATCCTCTTATGCCCCCCATTTATTAGGCCCCAGTCCTGTTTCACCGTGTTTCCCTCCTTTGGTGGCAACATAACTCCATGAGGCTCACAACGCCTGATTCCGGTCATATGGGGCGAAACGTTTTTTTTTTTTTCTTTAAATTTAAAGGGACGTAAGTTGCTTTTTGCTGAGCGTCTGAAGCTGTTGCCACCACTGTTCCATAGGACGGGCTCTGGCAGAGGTGACACTACATATTTTACAGAGGGGTAACAATACTTCTTAGAAATTTTGAGAAGTATTTTTAGCCGCTGAGGAGAACATCATAATTTGCAGCAACTCAAAATGATAGTACATACAGTAGATGGGTATCTATAAGGCCCCTTTCAGATGTCCGTGTTTAAACAGGTGCAAGCCACACGTACCAGTATGGTTGTCCGTGTGGTACCGGTAAAAAAAAAAAGTAAGATACTGAAATGAATGTTTTGGGTTTTTTTTTTGTTTAATGTGGAAAGCCTGAAAAATTAAAGATATAGGAAGATAAATAGAGCTTATAGAATAGTGTTCTAGAGATAGTTAGCTTGACCAGCATTTTTACACCATTTTTATTTTTTAATTTAAAAAAAAAAGTGGGGTCCCCCCAACTTTCATATCCAGCACAGGAACAGCAGCAGCTGTAGGCTGAAATCCTCAGCTCTTTGCAGTACCTTGGCTGGTTATGAAAAATAGAGGGGATCCCACGCTTATTTTTTACATTTTTTAGATTAAAAAAAATTACGTGTGGTCCCCTCTATTTTTACTAAAAAAACAGCCATGGTACAGTAGACAACTGGGGGATGATATTCTTAGGGTGGAAAGGGCCATGGTTATTTGGCCCTTTCCAGCCTAACAATAGCAGCCCACAGACGCCCGAGAAGTGGCACATCAATTAGATGCAGCAATTGTGGTGCTGGACCTGGCTCTTCCCATTGCTTTGGTGCAATGGCAAACTGGGTAATATTTGTAGGGTTGATGCCAGCTCCAGCATACACCCCTACTACTAATCCAGTAGATGAAAGGAGAATAAAAAACTTTATTTGAACAAAAAACCTTCGACTCAGACCTCATTCACCAATTTATTTGATTTTTATAAATAAAAAACAGTTCTACCGTAATCTATGGTGAGGTCCCACGACATTCCCCAAAAGCAAACCTGGAAAGACATAAAAGAGAAAATCATTCAATAAATAAAGACAAAAGACATCCTCTTTTCCAATTTATTTCTCTATCAAAGCCCTAATCCTGGTCTGCCGAAAGCCAATTGGGGGCGGTTACATCAATCCTATACTGCTGTCACACTCAATGGAGAACCGGACATTCCTCATTGGTTGTGAGAGTACACACACACACACACACACACACACACACACACACTCACTCTCTCTGCTGTGGATGCTTCTGTTTGATGACCTTCATCTCATAAGGTGAGCTCAGGTTATTCAGGTCAGCAGTATGTGTGCGGGCGCGGCAGTGATGTCACAGGTTAATCAGAGTTCACAATGAACTCAGATGACATCCTGATGACACCCGCGCAACTGTGGGTGTCGCGGCAGTAACGTCATGGGTTCATCGGAGTTCTCAATAAACTTTGAAGAACCCGTGAAGTCACTGTCGCTACACCCGCGGTGGCGTAGGCGTTGTCAGGATATCAGAGTTCCTTGGATACTCACCTGTCCCCAGCGATGCTGTCCCTGGCACTGATGTCTATGGTGCTGCTGCTTCCAGGTCCTCCGTTGAGTGCATATTCATTGAGTATAATGAGCGGGGATCGGAAGCAAGTGACAGCAGGGCTGGAGACAAGTAAGTATAAAAATTCATTTTATTTCAGAGACACGTGTTTTCTCTGGTTCTTGTCACACGGATCACATCAGTGTGACACCCGTGCTGCCTGAGAAAAAAAAACAATGTCTGCGTGCAGGGAAATGTGGGGCAACACGGTCCATGTAAAAACATGCATGTGTGAGGAACACTATAGAATATCATGAGTACGTGTGACATCCGTGTTAAAAATGGATGTCACACATACCTGAAACATATGGATAAAAATTCCCCGTTTTCCCAATCGGTGCGGGTTCCAGTGATCGGACACTGATCAGCAGGTGATCACCTTGCCCATGGATAGGTGATAACTTGTTTTCACTAAACAATCCCTTTAAGGCGTGTAAACATTTCCTGCAATCATTTGGCCGACAGCTCTCTCTTGACTATCACATACAGGAGTGCTCGGCCAAATGTTCTTGTGTTCTCTCTCTGAGAGCTGATGTCGCCTCCTCTGGGGGTGGATTATCTTTCAAGAGATCAAAAGCATCAACAAGTGGAATTCAAACACGCCGGTTCCTTCCCTCCCTTTAAGCTGGGTTCACACTAAGCGACAGCGACAACGACGTCGCTGTTACGTCACCATTTTCTGTGACGTAACAGCGACCTTGTAAGTCGCTGTTATGATCGCTGCTTAGCTGCCAAACACAGCGACGCAGCAGCGATCATAACGTCGCTGTGCTACATGTGCAGAGAGCAGGGAGCCGCGCTTAGCGCTGGCTCCTTGCTCTCCTAGGTACAGTACACATCGGGTTAATTAACCCGATGTGTACTGCAGCTACATGTCACAGTGCAGAGAGCAGGGAGCCGCGCACACTGCTTAGCGCTGGCTCCTTGCTCTCCTTGCTACAGTATACATCGGGTTAATTACCCGATGCGTACTGCAGCCACATGTGCACAGAGCAGGAGCCGGCACTGGCAGCAAGGGCGGAGGCTGGTAACGAAGGTAAATATCGGGTAACCAGGGAAAGGTCTTCCCTTGGTTACCCGATGTTTACGCTGGTTACAGCTTAACGCAGCTGCCAGACGCCGGCTCCTGCTCCCTGCTCGCTTCATTTCGTCGCTCTCTCGCTGTCACACACAGCGATGTGTGTGTCACAGCGGGAGAGTGACGACCAAAAAATTAAGCTGGACATTCAGCAACGACCGGCGACCTCACAGCAGGGGCCAGGTCGTTGCTGGATGTCACACACAGCGACAGCGACTGGACGTCGCTGCAACGTCACAGAAAATGGTGACGTAGCAGCGACCTCGTTGTCGTCGCTGTGTGTGACACCAGCTTTACATCCATTCTCGAGGTAAGTCAGATAGCCCCCATACACATCATATTGTTGTCTGATCCGGGCAATTTTAGCCCTATGTTTATGGGAGCTTTCATGTAATCTGTATAAGGGCTTATTCACACATCTATGAACGTCAGTACAATCTCTGAACACAATGCATGGACTGGCTGAGGCCGTCCTTATAGACAGTGCTGTGAGCTCAGAAATCATGAGCCTCAGTGCAGCAACTCCGCTCTAGTCACCTCTAGTGAGATAGAATGGAGTTACTGTACAGGGGACGCTCCTTACAGACAGTGCTGTGAGCTCAGAAATCATGAACCTCAGTGCAGCAACTCCGATCTAGTCACCTCTAGTGAGATAGAATGGAGTTACTGTACAGGGGACGTTCCTTACAGACAGTGCTGTGAGCTCAGAAATCATGAGCCTCAGTGCAGCAACTCCGATCTAGTCACCTCTAGTGAGATAGAATGGAGTTACTGTACAGGGGACGTTCCTTACAGACAGTGCTGTGAGATCAGAAATCATGAACCTCAGTGCAGCAACTCCGCTCTAGTCACCTCTAGTGAGATAGAATGGAGTTACTGTACAGGGGACGCTCCTTACAGACAGTGCTGTGAGATCAGAAATCATGAACCTCACTGCAGCAACTCCGCTCTAGTCACCTCTAGTGAGATAGAATGGAGTTACTGTACAGGGGACGTTCCTTACAGACAGTGCTGTGAGCTCAGAAATCATGAACCTCAGTGCAGCAACTCTGATCTAGTCACCTCTAGTGAGATAGAATGGAGTTACTGTACAGGGGATGTTCCTTACAGACAGTGCTGTGAGCTCAGAAATCATGAACCTCAGTGCAGCAACTCCGCTCTAGTCACCTCTAGTGAGATAGAATGGAGTTACTGTACAGGGGACGTTCCTTACAGACAGTGCTGTGAGATCAGAAATCATGAACCTCAGTGCAGCAACTCCGCTCTAGTCACCTCTAGTGAGATAGAATGGAGTTACTGTACAGGGGACGCTCCTTACAGACAGTGCTGTGAGATCAGAAATCATGAACCTCACTGCAGCAACTCCGCTCTAGTCACCTCTAGTGAGATAGAATGGAGTTACTGTACAGGGGACGTTCCTTACAGACAGTGCTGTGAGATCAGAAATCATGAACCTCAGTGCAGCAACTCCGCTCTAGTCACCTCTAGTGAGATAGAATGGAGTTACTGTACAGGGGACGCTCCTTACAGACAGTGCTGTGAGATCAGAAATCATGAACCTCACTGCAGCAACTCCGCTCTAGTCACCTCTAGTGAGATAGAATGGAGTTACTGTACAGGGGACGTTCCTTACAGACAGTGCTGTGAGATCAGAAATCATGAACCTCACTGCAGCAACTCCGCTCTAGTCACCTCTAGTGAGATAGAATGGAGTTACTGTACAGGGGACGTTCCTTACAGACAGTGCTGTGAGCTCAGAAATCATGAACCTCAGTGCAGCAACTCCGCTCTAGTCACCTCTAGTGAGATAGAATGGAGTTACTGTACAGGGGACGTTCCTTACAGACAGTGCTGTGAGATCAGAAATCATGAACCTCACTGCAGCAACTCCGCTCTAGTCACCTCTAGTGAGATAGAATGGAGTTACTGTACAGGGGACGTTCCTTACAGACAGTGCTGTGAGATCAGAAATCATGAACCTCAGTGCAGCAACTCCGCTCTAGTCACCTCTAGTGAGATAGAATGGAGTTACTGTACAGGGGACGCTCCTTACAGACAGTGCTGTGAGATCAGAAATCATGAACCTCACTGCAGCAACTCCGCTCTAGTCACCTCTAGTGAGATAGAATGGAGTTACTGTACAGGGGACGTTCCTTACAGACAGTGCTGTGAGATCAGAAATCATGAACCTCACTGCAGCAACTCCGCTCTAGTCACCTCTAGTGAGATAGAATGGAGTTACTGTACAGGGGACGTTCCTTACAGACAGTGCTGTGAGATCAGAAATCATGAACCTCAGTGCAGCAACTCCGCTCTAGTCACCTCTAGTGAGATAGAATGGAGTTACTGTACAGGGGACGTTCCTTACAGACAGTGCTGTGAGCTCAGAAATCATGAACCTCAGTGCAGCAACTCCGCTCTAGTCACCTCTAGTGAGATAGAATGGAGTTACTGTACAGGGGACGTTCCTTACAGACAGTGCTGTGAGATCAGAAATCATGAACCTTAGTGCAACAACTGTGATCTAGTCATCTCTGTGCTGGGCAGTGTTGTAACTAGAATTTGATGGGCCCCAATGCAAAATTAGGACCTGCCCCCCTCAACACAGATACACTGGGTACAGGATAATGACACAGACACTCGGGGCATGGGATAATGACGCTGACACTCAGGGTGCGGGATAATGAAGTTAACACTTGGCTCTTTCCCTCAGCACTCAGGTTTCCCATGATCTGAAATCCCTCTTTCTATCATCATCCAGCTTTCCTATGTTCTGATATCCATCTTGTCCTCAGCACCCAGCTTCCCTAGGCTCTGCTATACATCTTTCCCTCAGCACCCAGCTTTCCCATATCATAGCATCGTAAAGCTGGGTGCTGCGGGTAAGAGCCTCTTTCCATCAGCACAAAACGTTCCCATCCCAAGCTTATGTCTTTGTCCCCCCTCGTATATATAGTTCTCCAAATACTATAATGGCCCCCACATAGCCTTCCATATAGCATATTGGGTCCCACGTAACCCTTCATTTTACTAGAATGCGCCCCATAGTCCTCCTTGTATTATAATGCATTTCCCATAGTCCTCTATGTATAAGGTAACTCTTATAGCCCTCCAATTATTATACTACAACTCCCATAGTCCTCCATGTATTATAATTCACTCCATAGTCCTCCATATATTATACTGCACCCCATAGTCCTCCATATATTATAATGCACCCCCATAGTCCTCCATGTTTTATAATGCACCCCCATAGTCCATGGATAAGGTAGCCCTCATAGGCCTTCATATATTATAATGCAGCCCCCATAGTCATGCATGTATTATAATGCACCCCACAGCTCACCATGTATTATAATGCAGACCTCATAGGCCTCCATGTATAATAATGCAGCCCCCATAATCCTCCATATATTATAATAGTAGCTGTCATATACCGTCCCCCAGGCCCACCCACCCAGTTCCTTGACCACTTTTCAGCCTGGCTGCCGCACTTCATGTCCTCAGAATTACCAACCCTCATCCTAGGAGACTTTAACATACCCATGACCAGCCCCTCCTCCCCATCTGCATCCCAGCTTCTATCTCTCACCACCTCCCTTGGCCTCTCACAGCTCTCATCTTCTGAGACACATGAAGATGGTAACACTCTTGACCTGGTCTTTATCCGCCTCTGCTCAATCTCTGACTTTGACAACTCACCTCTTCCCCTCTCTGACCACAACATCCTCTCCTTCAAGCTCACAAACCCTCGTCCACCCCAGTACACTCCCACCTATCACACATTCAGAAACCTACAGGCCATTGACTTTCAGACCCTTACAGACTCTTTACACTCATCACTGTCCCCTATCTCCTCACTTTCCTGTCCTGATCTGGCTGTAAACCATTACAATGACACACTCAGAAATACCCTAGACCAAGTAGCACCCCTCACCCTCAGAACCTCCAAACACAGAGTAAAACAGCCTTGGCTCACTTCCCAAACTCGATTTCTCCAGTGATGCTCTAGGAGTGCCAAACGCATATGGAGGAAAACCCGCACACCAGAAAACTTCATCCACAACAAGTTCATCTTAAGGACCTACAACTCTTCCCTTCACCTCGCCAAACAGACCTACTTCACCACCCTTATTTCATCACTATCCAACAATCCAAAAAAGCTCTTTGACACCTTTCACTCCCTCCTCAGTCCCAAAGTACATACCCCCATCACAGACCTTCATGCTGATGACCTGGCCTCATATTTCACAGATAAAATAGAAAACATCCGCCAGGAGATCAGCTCCCAGCTACCAAGCGTTGTGAATCCCATCCCTCCATATATCCCATCAAGCTCACTTTCCACATTTGACCCAGTCACAGAGGAGGAAGTCTCCAGGCTCCTCTCTTCTTCTCATCCTAACACTTGCCCTACTGATCCCTTTCCCTCACACCTACTCTGGTTGTCACCACTCACCTAACTAAAATCTTCAATCTCTCTCTCTCTTCGGGTATCTTCCCCTCCTCCCTCAAACACTCTATTATTACTCCATTATTAAAAAAAACCTTCACTTGATCCGTCCTGCACAAGCAACTACAGACCAGTCTCCAATCTCTCCTTCATCTTCAAACTCTTGGAGCGCCTGGTCTACTCTCGCCTCACCCGCTACCTGTCCTCTCACTCTCCTCTAGATCCTTTACAGTCTGGCTTCCGCCCTTTACACTCAACAGAAACTGCCCTTGTCAAAGTGACCACTGACCAATCACCTATTGACTGCAAAACATAATGGTGACCACTCTCTGCTTATCCTTCTTGACCTCTCTGCCGCCTTCGACACTGTTGACCACCATCTCCTTCTCTCTATGCTCCATTCTATCGGCCTAAAGGACACTGTGCTCTCGTGGTTCTCTAACTATCTTTCTCGCCGTTCATTCAATGTATCATTTGCTGGCTCCACATCTTCTCCTCTTCCTCTCACTGTTGGGGTCCCTCAAGGTTCAGTCCTCGGCCCTCTTCTTTTCTCCCTCTACACTGCCCCAATTGGAATGACCATCAGCAGATTTGGTTTTCAGTACCATCTTTATGCTGATGACACACAGCTATACACCTCATCCCCTGAGCTCACCCCCGCTGTACTACAGAACAGAAGTGACTGCCTGACTGCAGTTTGCAATGTCATGTCTGCTCTCTATCTCAAACTTAACCTTTCCAAAACTGCCCGCTCCTGCCGCTTGCACCTCAAGAACATCTCTAGAATCCGCCCCTTTCTCACAATGGAAATGACAAAAACACTCACCGTGGCCCTGATCCACTCTCGCCTTGACTACTGTAACTCTCTATTAATTGGTCTCCCCCTAACTAGACTCTCTCCTCTACAGTCCATCCTTAATGCAGCAGCTAGGGTCATCTATCTGGCTAATCGCTACTCGGATGCCTCTGCTCTGTGCCAGTCATTGCACTGGCTGCCCATATATCACAGGATCCAATTCAAACTGCTTGTTCTCACCCACAAAGCTCTCCACAGTACAGCACCCCCTACATCTCCACCCTCCTCTCTGTCTATCACCACAAAGCTCTCCACAGTGCGGCACCCCCCTACATCTCCACCCTCCTCTCTGTCTGTCTCTGTCTCACCCCACCCGTTCTCTACGCTCTGAAAACGACTTTCGACTAACATCAACACTAATCCGAACCTCCCACTCCCGGATCCAAGACTTCTTCCGAGCTGCACCAATCCTCTGGAACGCTCTACCCCAAGAAGTTATAATGAATCATAACTTACTCTGCTTCAGACGCTCCCTAAAAACGCATCTTTTTAGGGCGGCCTATCACACTCCCCAATCTAATCCAATTCACACAGTGCCTCTACAACTTCTCACAACATAACCTCACGTCAAACTCCATGCCACCCAAATGCATCTCAAGATTCAGGCCCACTGGTCCAGGAAGCCATTATCTATCCCCCATTTTCTTGAAATTGCTGGATTGTCATTGTAAATAAGCACTTGTACCTTGCCCCCCCCACCCCACCCATATCTCATTGTAGATTGTAAGCTCTCACGAGCAGGGTTGTCTTTTTTTTCCCCTCTAAATATTGCATTTTCTATTACTGTTATTACTGTTACTTGTTTGTATATGATCCTCCTGAATTGTAAAGCGCTGCGGAATATGTTGGCGCTATAGAAATAAAGATTATTATTATTATTATTAATATTATTAATACAGCTCACATAGTACTCCATGTATTACTGTATAATGCACTCCCCATAGTCATTCATGTATTATAATGTAGCCCTCAAAGTCCTCTGTATATTATACTGAACCCCATTGTCCTACATATACTGCACCCCATAGCCATCTATGTAAAATTCACCCCATAGTACTCCATATATTATACTGCACCACATAGTTCTCCATGTATTATACTGCACACCATAGTACTACATACAGTTAGGTCCAGAAATATTTGGACAGTGACACAATTTTCGCGAGTTGGGCTCTGCATGCCACCACATTGGATTTGAAATGAAACCTCTACAACAGAATTCAAGTGCAGATTGTAACGTTTAATTTGAAGATTTGAACAAAAATATCTGATAGAAATTGTAGGAATTGTACACATTTCTTTACAAACACTCCACATTTTAGGAGGTCAAAAGTAATTGGACAAATAAACCAAACCCAAACAAAATATTTTTAATTTCAATATTTTGTTGCGAATCCTTTGGAGGCAATCACTGCCTTAAGTCTGGAACCCATGGACATCACCAAACGCTGGGTTTCCTCCTTCTTAATGCTTTGCCAGGCCTTTACAGCCGCAGCCTTCAGGTCTTGCTTGTTTGTGGGTCTTTCCGTCTTAAGTCTGGATTTGAGCAAGTGAAATGCATGCTCAATTGGGTTAAGATCTGGTGATTGACTTGGCCATTGCAGAATGTTCCACTTTTTTGCACTCATGAACTCCTGGGTAGCTTTGGCTGTATGCTTGGGGTCATTGTCCATCTGTACTACGAAGCGCTGTCCGATCAACTTTGCGGCATTTGGCTGAATCTGGGCTGAAAGTATATCCCGGTACACTTCAGAATTCATCCGGCTACTCTTGTCTGCTGTTATGTCATCAATAAACACAAGTGACCCAGTGCCATTGAAAGCCATGCATGCCCATGCCATCACGTTGCCTCCACCATGTTTTACAGAGGATGTGGTGTGCCTTGGATCATGTGCCGTTCCCTTTCTTCTCCAAACTTTTTTCTTCCCATCATTCTGGTACAGGTTGATCTTTGTCTCATCTGTCCATAGAATACTTTTCCACAACTGAGCTGGCTTCATGAGGTGTTTTTCAGCAAATTTAACTCTGGCCTGTCTATTTTTGGAATTGATGAATGGTTTCCATCTAGATGTGAACCCTTTGTATTTACTTTCATGGAGTCTTCTCTTTACTGTTGACTTAGAGACAGATACACCTACTTCACTGAGAGTGTTCTGGACTTCAGTTGATGTTGTGAACGGGTTCTTTTTCACCAAAGAAAGTATGCGGCGATCATCCACCACTGTTGTCATCCGTGGATGCCCAGGCCTTTTTGAGTTCCCAAGCTTACCAGTCAATTCCTTTTTTCTCAGAATGTACCCGACTGTTGATTTTGCTACTCCAAGCATGTCTGCTATCTCTCTGATGGATTTTTTCTTTTTTTTTCAGCCTCAGGATGTTCTGCTTCACCTCAATTGAGAGTTCCTTAGACCGCATGTTGTCTGGTCACAGCAACAGCTTCCAAAAGCAAAACCACACACCTGTAATCAACCCCAGACCTTTTAACTACTTCATTGATTACAGGTTAACGAGGGAGACGCCTTCAGAGTTAATTGCAGCCCTTAGAGTCCCTTGTCCAATTACTTTTGGTCCCTTGAAAAAGAGGAGGCTATGCATTACAGAGCTATGATTCCTAAACCCTTTCTCCGACTTGGATGTGAAAACTCTCATATTGCAGCTGGGAGTGTGCACTTTCAGCCCATATTATATATATAATTGTATTTCTGAACATGTTTTTGTAAACAGCTAAAATAACAAAACTTGTGTCACTGTCCAAATATTTCTGGACCTAACTGTATATTATACTGCACCCCACAGTCCTGCGTATATTATACTGCACCCCATAGTTTTCCATATATTATAATGCACCCCCATAGTCCTATAAGTATTATAATGCAGTCACCATAGTCCTTCATACACTGTGTGCAGAATTATTAGGCAAGTTGTATTTCAGAGGATTTTTTTCTATTATTGATCAACAACTATGTTCTCAATCACCCAAAAGACTCATAAATATCAAAGCTTAATATTTTTGGCAGTTGGAGTGGGGTTTTTTAGATTTGGCTATCTTAGGCTAGATTTGGCTATCTTAGGTCCACGCTGCGGAAAATGCACGGATTTTGCCGCGGATTTCTCGCAGAAAAGCCGCGGATTTGCTGAAAATCTGCAGCACCGGCACTTCCCAGCCATTTCTATGGCATTTTGGAAATGCTGTGTCCATGCTGTGGATTTTTCCGCAGCGGATTTCGTGCGGATTTTGGTCCGGAAAAATCGGCAACATGTCAATTATTGTTGCGGATTTTCATCCGGATTTTGGCTTTAAAATTGGGAAAAAAAAATCCGCATCAAATCCGCGGCAATTCCGCGGTAAATCCACGGCAAATCCGCACCTTTGAAAAGGTGCGGATTTTGCGGGAAAGCTGCGGATTTTGATGCAGAAAAATCCGCAGCTACATTCTCTCGTGGACACATAGCCTTAGGAGGATATCTGTCTGTGCGGGTAACTATTACTGTGCAGAATTATTAGGCAACTTAATAAAAACCAAATCTATTCCCATCTCACTTGTTTATTTTCACCAGGTAAACCAATATAACTGCACAAAATTTAGAAATAAACATTTCTGACATGCAAAAAAAACCACAAAAAATTAGTGACCAATATAGCCCCCTTTCTTTATGATGACACTTAACAGCCGACTATCCATAGATTCTGTCATTGCTTGATCTGTTTACACTCAACATTGCGTGCAGCAGCCACCACAGCCTCCAGACACCACAGCCTCCAGACACCACAGCCTCCAGACACTGCTCCCAGAGGTGGACTGTTTTCTTTCCTTGTAGATCTCACATTTTATGAGGGACCACAGATTCTCTATGGGGTTCAGATCAGGTGAACAAGGGGGCCATGTCATTATTTTTTCATCTTTTAGACCTTTACTGGCCAGCCACGCTGTGGAGTAGTTGGATGCATGTGATGGAGCATTGTCCTGCATGAAAATCATGTTTTTCTTGAACGATACTGATTTCTTCCTGTACCACTGCTTGAAGAAGTTGTCTTCCAGAAACTGGCAGTAGGTCTGGGAGTTGAGCTTCACTCCATTCTCAACCCGAAAAGGTCACACAAGTTGATCTTTGATGATCCCAGCCCATACCAGTACCCACCTCCACCTTGCTGGTGTCTGAGTCGGAGCGGAGCTCTCTGCCCTTTACTGATCCAGCCTCTGGCCCATCCATCTGCCCATCAAGAGTCACTCTCATTTCATCAGTCCATAAAACCTTTGAAAAATCAGTCTTAAGATATTTCTTGGCCCAGCCTTGACGTTTTATCTTATGTTTCTTGGTCAGAGGTGGTGGTTTTTCAGCCTTCCTTACCTTGGCCTGTCCCTGAGTATGGCACACCTTGTGCTTTTTGATACTCCAGTAACGTTGCAGCTCTGAAATATGGCCAAACTGGTGGCAAATGGCATCTTGGCAGCTTCACGCTTGATTTTCCTCAATTCATGGGCAGTTATTTTGTGCCGTTTTGTCCCGGAACGCTTCTTGCGACCCTGTTGGCTATTTGACATGAAACGCTTGATTGTTAGGTGATCACGCTTCAAAGGTTTGGCAATTTCAAGACTGCTGCATCCCTCTGCAAGACATCTCACAATTTTAGACTTTTCAGAGCCCGTCAAATCTCTCTTCTGACCCATTTTGTCAAAGGAAAGGAAGTTGCCTAATAATTAAGCACACCTTATATAGGGTGTTGATGTCATTACACCGCACCCCTCCTCATTACAGAGATGCACATCACCTGATTTACTTAATTGGCAGTTGGCTTTCACTATACAGCTTGGAGTAGGACAACATGTAGAAAAAGTATCATGTGATCAAAATACTAATTTGCCTAATAATTCTGCACACAGTGTATTGTATTATTCACCCCATAGTCCTTAATGTATTCTAATGAAGCCCTATTGTCCATGTATAAGGTAACGCCATTAGTCCTCATATAATGCAGCCCCCATAATCCTATATGTATTATAACGCATCCCCATAGTCCTTCATATTGCATTATGCAGCCCTATAATCCTCCATATACAGTGCCTACAAGTAGTATTCAACCCCCTGCAGATTTAGCAGGTTTATACATTCGGAATTAAGTTGGCATTGTGACATTTGGACTGTAGATCAGCCTGGAAGTGTGAAATGCAGCAAAAAAGAATGTTATTTCTTTTTTTATTTTTTTTTAAATTGTGAAAAGTTTATTCAGAGGGTCATTTATTATTCAACCCCTCAAACCACCAGAATTCTGTTTGGTTCCCCTAAAGTATTAAGAAGTATTTCAGGCACAAAGAACAATGAGCTTCACATGTTTGGATTAATTATCTCTTTTTCCAGCCTTTTCTGACTAATTAAGACCCTCCCCAAACTTGTGAACAGCACTCATACATGGTCAACATGGGAAAGACAAAGGAGCATTCCAAGGCCATCAGAGACAAGATCGTGGAGGGTCACAAGGCTGGCAAGGGGTACTAAACCCTTTCCAAGGAGTTGGGCCTACCTGTCTCCACTGTTGGGAGCATCATCCGGAAGTGGAAGGCTTATGGAACGACTGTTAGCCTTCCACGGCCTGGACAGCCTTTGAAAGTTTCCACCCGTGCCGAGGCCAGGCTTGTCCGAAGAGTCAAGGCTAACCCAAGGACAACAAGGAAGGAGCTCAGGGAAGATCTCATGGCAGTGGGGACATTGGTTTCAGTCAATACCATAAGTAACATACTCCACCGCAATGGTCTCGATTCCAGACGAGCCCGTAAGGTACCTTTACTTTCAAAGCGTCATGTCAAGGCTCGTCTACAGTTTTCTCATGATCACTTGGAGGACTCTGAGACAGACTGGTTCAAGGTTCTCTGGTCTGATGAGACCAAGATCGAGATCTTTGGTGCCAACCACATACGTGACGTTTGGAGACTGGATGGCACTGCATACGACCCCAAGAATACCATCCCTACAGTCAAGCATGGTGATGGCAGCATCATGCTGTGGGGCTGTTTCTCAGCCAAGGGGCCTGGCCATCTGGTCCGCATCCATGGGAAGATGGATAGCACGGCCTACCTGGAGATTTTGGCCAAGAACCTCCGCTCCTCCATCAAGGATCTTAAGATGGGTCGTCATTTCATCTTCCAACAAGACAACGACCCAAAGCTCACAGCCATGAAAACCGAGGCCTGGTTCAAGAGGGAAAAATCAAGGTGTTGCAGTGGCCTAGTCAGTCTCCTGACCTAAACCCAATTGAAAACTTGTGGAAGGAGCTCAAGATTAAAGTCCACATGAGACACCCAAAGAACCTAGATAACTTGGAGAAGATCTGCATGGAGGAGTGGGCCAAGATAACTCCAGAGACCTGTGCTGGCCTGATCAGGTCTTATAAAAGACGATTATTAGCTGTAATTGCAAACAAGGGTTATTCCACAAAATATTAAACCTAGGGGTTGAATAATAATTGACCGCACTTTTATGTTGAAAATTTATTAAAATTTAACTGAGCAACATAACTTGTTGGTTTGTAAGATTTATGCATCTGTTAATAAATCCTGCTCTTGTTTGAAGTTTGCAGGCTCTAACTTATTTGCATCTTATCAAACCTGCTAAATCTGCAGGGGGTTGAATACTACTTGTAGGCACTGTATAATGCACCCCTAAAGTCCATGTATAAGGTAACCCAATTAGTCCTCCATATAATGCAACCCCCTAAGTCCTATATGTATTAAAATGCACCCCATAGTCCTTCATATTGGATTATGCAGCTCCATAGTCCTCCATGTATAATGCACCCCTATATTCCATGTAAAAGGGATCCTTCATATAGTATTATGCACCCCTTATATTCCTGCATATAGTATTATGCACCCCTTATATTCCTCCATATAGTATTATGCTCCCCTTATATTCCTTCATATAGTTTAGTACACGCCTTATATTCCTCCATATAGTAGTATGCACCCCTTATATTCTGCCATATACTAGTATGCAGCCCCCATATAGTGCACCACCATATTGTGTGCCCCAATATAATATTGTGCGCCAACATATAGTTATATGTGTCACGCTCCCCGGTGCCCGTGCCATGCTCCCCGGTGCCCGTGCCACGCTCCCCGGTTCCCCTGCCACGCTCCCCGGCTCCCCTGCCACGCTCCCCGGCTCCTCTGCCACGCTCCCCGACTCCTCTGCCACGCTCCCCCGCTCCCGGACCTCGCTTCCCCACTCCCGTGCCACGCTCCCCGGTCCCCTGCTCCTCAGCCTCCATGCTCCCTCACCTGCGTCCTCCAGGCAACCCGGTCCCCGGTCCCGGCGCCCGTCTGCTGTCCTGAGCCGGCCCGGCACTCCTGCCTCCTGTACACCGCATCCTGCTCTGGCTTCTGGCACCCGGGCCTCGCGCATGCGCATTAGGGCGTGCGCGCGGTCATTGACCTTTTCTTAAAGGGCCAGCGTCCTCCAACAGGATATTGAAGATGCAGGTACAGGGTATATAGGGGATTCCTTTCCAAGTGGGCGGGGCCTGTTCTTCGTGTTTGCTAAGCTAGGAGTCAGGTCTCCCTGTGCCATTGTCTCGTACTCACCTATCTCTCTTGTAGAGCCGCTCCTGTCCCGCCAACCGGTCCTGACGGTTCCAGAACCCCGAACGGACTGTCCGCCATCTTCTTAGTCCCTACCGTCTCCGATTCCTGGATCTGTGCGGTGACCGATCTCCCCGTTCCGCTGGTTCTGGACCCTGCCTGACATCATCTCGGCCTCCGAACCTGCGCTCCGTCACCCGGACTACCTTCAGAGACTCCGTGATCCCAGGGACTTCTACACCCACTCCTCTGAACGGACTGTCCTGCTACCCGTAGTGCTTCGGCTACCGGGCACCTTGCCCTCGGTTGGGTGCTCAGTCCAGTGGATCCACCTCCTGGGCCTACCCGTCATCCTGGCCCTAACAATATGCAGCCCCATATACTATTTTGCAACCCCAATAAATGCTTCCCCATAGTCCTCTGGAATTCCTGATTAAATACACAAATATACTCACTTCTCCTCATTCAGCCACTGCCCCAGTCTCCTCAGCGTGTGTCCACTGTTATGCCACTCTGACATTTTAGCACATCAGTGCGCAGTAGTGACGTCACTGCTAGAGATGAGCGATGTTCGAGGTTCGCCAATTTCATGTTCGAGTGATTTTTGCTAAAAGCTCGACAGTTCGAGTTACGTTCGAGAACGGTTCGATCACCAAAAAGCCTAGCTAGTTACTAGCTGGCTTTTCACTGTAATAGTGTGAGTCACTCTGTGATTCACACTATTATCAAATTTCAGCTTATAGTGTGCGGGGGGGACGGGGTTTAGATCTGTGCTACTGCAAAGTGCTGAGAGAATGCCGATCACCATTTATTAATTTTTTTTTCCCCTAACCGCGCGTGCAGTGGAGCGTTCCAAGCTGTCAGCAAATCACAGACACAAACACAGCTAAGTTGATTTTTGCCAGACAAGCAAGGGCATGTGTCATAGGCTGTGCATGTCACATGTCCTTAACCTATAAGATACGGCCATTTTCCCCTTCGCCGCTATTATCTGTCTTCTGCGTGTGGGTGACAGTCACCGCTCACGCTGCTGCTGCTGTGTGCGCTATAGAGATACAGTGCAATCTACACAGCGCTTTAGGGATTAGGGACTGCTGGTTATTTCAGCCCTTTTCAGGGCTGATTTACAGGCATTCATAGCCATAGCTGCTAAGCATGTCCGTGCAAATGCGGTGTAGGGATTTAGATAACAGCGTCTGGCTACCTCAGCTCAGGCAATTCCTTACTGCATTTTTCATTAGCAGGGATAGAAAGTGAGGCTTCCTTTGCTGTCCTGCTCCCCAGAGCACCCGTGCATTCTACCCACATGCACATTTTTGCCACGCTATTTTATTTGCCCAAGGAGCTGACACTTTTTGTGCCATCCTAAAAGTGTCTGGAATACTACCTTAGTGTTCCTTTGCTGTCTTGCTACCTACAGCACCCGTGCATTATACCCACCTGCCCATTTTTGCCATGCTATTTTATTTGCCCTAAGAGCTGACACTTTTTGTGCCATCCTAAAAGTGTCTGGAATACTACGTTAGTGTCCCTTTGCTGTCCTGCTACCCATAGCACCCGGGCATTCTACCCAACTGCCCATTTTTCCCACACAATTCTAATTGCAAACTGTGCTGCCACTGTTAGGGGCATATTAAAATTGTCTGGGATAGTCAGTGTTGGTTCTTCAGCTGTCAATAAAGCTAGACCACCGCTGCAATCTACAGCACCTCTCCATTTTTGCTTCCACATTTTAAGTGTCCAATCTTTTCGCTAACAAAATGAGTGGCAAAAGGACAGATGCTGGTGGAAAGGGGAACAGGCGTGTTGGAAAAGGAAAAAAAGTTTGTGTCCGTGGGGTAGGTGGGAAAGCTACATTAACATCTGCTGAAGAAATGCCATCTTCCAGCAAAAGTAAGATGTCTACTACTTTCCGTGGACAATCCGATGTGCTTCCTTTTTTACGGAACCGAACAACTGTAACAAAGGTAGATGATGCACAAAAAAAGAACAAGCTTGAATGGATCTCAAGTGCTCCAACAAGTGGCCTCTCCTCCACCTCAACTTCAACATCCAAAAAACAACAGTCCTCTGAGTTGTCATCCCAATCGCACTTGCTTTCTCCCAGCTCTCAAGTCTCCACCCGCCCTGAAGAGTATGGTGTAACAGAGATGGCTGAGTCTGCAGAGCTGTTCAGTCACACTATAGCCTCTGGGAATCAGAGGTCTGTTGCCAAGCTACAGTGAGTACAGACCAGGAAATGGTCTGCAGTGATGCCCAGAAGCTTTGTGAGTCTGATTCAGGCCTTGATGACCAAGTTTCTGAGCATAATGTAGACCCTCATTCCCAAACTGTAACACCTGTTGGTAGAGACAATGAGGAACATACTGATGACGATGAGACGCAGATACCAGATTGGGATGACAACTTAACTTGATAATGAAGTTCTAGATCCCACTTACTGTCAACCCACAGTCAGGCACTCGAGGAGGACACCAGAGGCGGTGGAGGAGGATGCAACTGATGACGAAGTTACCTTGCGCCTTCCTGGACAGAGTCGGAGAACTGGAAGCACGTCAACAACTGCATCCTCAGCCACAACTCTGCCTCTGAGCACAAGTCGGGGTGGCTCTGCAGGTCGCATGGCCTCTAAGCCTTGCCTAGCCGGGTCCTTTTTTGACCTTGCAAAGGATCTCCCAAATCATGTGATCTGTAAAATTTGTCACCAATCTATAAGTAAAGGCCAAAACCTCACCAGTTTGACAACTTCTTCCATGAATCGTCACATGAATAACAAGCATAAGTCCCAGTGGGAAGCTCACCGTGCTGCAATGCGGCCTAGCGGAGCGGGCCAACCACCGCCTGCCCCTTCAAATTCCTCCGCGCGCCCTTCATCTTCTATGACTGTGGGGACAGCTGTCACACATGTTTTTCCACGCAGACCTTCCACCTCTTTAACCGCAACAGCCAGTTTGCTTGGCAGGTTGTCAGTTGGTTTGGAAGGGGAAACAAGTGCTGGTGTAGAGCTCTCTCAGACATCGAGAGCATCAACTTTGGATGAAGGCAACATCATGTCTCCGCCTGCACTTTCCTTACAGATCTGCAGTTTTCCAGGGACACCCTACTCACCACCGTCTCCACACAGCAGCCAGATCTCGGTCCCTCAGATGTGGACAAATAAAAGGCCATTTCCTCCGAGCCATGACAAAGCTAAGAGGTTGACTTTCACCCTCTGTAAGCTCTTGGCTACCGAAATGCTGCCTTTCCACCTGGTGGACACAGAGGATTTTCAAGACCTTATATCAGTCGCAGTGCCACAGTGCCAGATGCCCAGTCGCCACTACTTCTCCAAGAAAGGTATGCCTGCGCTACACCAGCATGTCGCACACAACATCGCCGCTTCCTTGAGAAACTCTGTGTGTGACAGGGTGCATTTCCCCACCGATACTTGGACCAGTAAGCATGGACATGGGCGTTACATGTCGCTGACTGGGCACTGGGTAACTATGGTGAGAGATGGTGAGGGGTCTGCTGAACAAGTCTTGCCGTCCCCACGACTTGTGCGTCAATCCTCTGTATGTCGAAGTTCCTCCACTGCTTCTGCCTCCTCAACCTCATCTGGGTCCTCCACCTCCGCCCAAAGCCTGTGTGGTCAGGCCACCCGCGTTGTAACTGTGCACAAGGAATCCCACACACCTCCTTACTATGCTGGCAGTAGAGCTCAACGGCATCAGGCGGTCTTTACGTTGAAATGTCTGGGAAATAAGAGTCACACAGCTGAGGAGTTGTGGTCAGCTCTGCACTCAGAGTTTCGTAAATGGTTGTCTCCACTCAACCTGCAGCCAGGTAAGGCCGTGTGCGACAATGCTGCAAACCTGGGTGCGGCCCCTCGCCGGGGCAAGGTGACACACGTGCCTTGTATGGCTCACATTTTGAACCTTGTTGTCCAGCAATTTTTCACCCACTATCCCGACCTAGATGGGCTTCTGCACAGGGCACGGTCACTCTCTGCTCACTTCCACCGTTCAACCGCCGCAGCTGACCGACTTGCATCGCTGCAGAGGTCTTTCGGCCTGCTGGTTCATCGCCTGAAATGCGATGTGACGACACGCTGGAATTCGACTCTCCACATGTTACAGCGACTGTGGCAGCACCGCCGAGCCCTGGTGCAATACGTTATGACGTATAGCCTGGGCCAACGAGATGCAGAGGTGGGGCAGATCACGCTGATGGAGTGGTCTCAGATCAAGGACCTATACACCCTTCTGCACAGCTTCGACATGGCGACGAATATGTTTAGCGCTGACAATGCCATTATTAGCATGATAACGGAAGGGTTAACAAGATCTACAAGGACCAGACGTTCATCATCACCAAGGCGGCAGGCATGGGACAGTGGGGGAGAGGGATTAACAAGGGCGCATGGTAGCAGCCAAACTGTTTAGGAAGGGGCAGGAGCCCATGAAGAAATGGAGGACGAACTGTCGATGGGCATGGAAGACTCAGCTGATGAGGGAGACCTTGGTCAAATTTCGGTTGTTCGAGGTTGGGAGGATATGTCAGAGGAAGGCAGCATGGTTATCACCTCGCCGCCACCAACACAGCAAGGACTTGGTCCGCAGGGATGCGCAAGACACATGAGTGGTGTGTGTGGGGCCCAATTTTTGGAAAAAAGGGAGACTCCGCTTGGAGTCCCCTTGCTGTGTTTTTAAAAATGATCCAAGATGAACAAGTCATAGTTCAGCAAGGACTTTGCTACCTACCCCGGTGTCATCCTGAAGACAGTTAAGGCTGGCGTATTTTTGAATGTGCTTGATGCAAATCAACAGGTCAAGTTTGCAACTGGGGCACAAGTGATGCCACTGAAGGGGTGTGTGTGGCCCAATTTTTGGAAAAAAGGGAGACTCTGCTTAGAGTCCCCTTGCTGTGTTTTACATGATTTTAGAAGGGCGTGCCATGCCTATATCTGTGTCTCCTCCTCTTTTTCCTCGTCCAGCTGTTTTGTTTACGCATGAGTATATGTCCTTGTCACTTTCCCATGTGTTTGTGGTATGTTGTGAGTTGTTTGTCACCTTTTGGACACCTTTGAAGGTGTTTTCTATGTGTTTTTAGGTGTTTGCCTCCCATTGTTTTCAATGGGGTTTGAGAGGTTCGTCAAACGGTTCGTCGAACGGCACCTCGAACGGAGCCTTCAGAGGCTCGCTCATCTCTAGTAACCGCAGTCCTCCATGCTGAAACATCAGTGTCTCACAGACACATAGTAGTAGAATGATTAGAAATAGAGTGTTCTGCTCCTCCTCGCATTGTTCCTTTCAATTGTATTGGCATCTGTGATGATGATCCCGATATAAATGAAAGTACGATCGTCGGCAGGAGGTCCACGGGGCCACAGTGACTCACGGGCCCAATCTAGACAGCTCACTAGTGAATCATCTAGAATGGAGTGGCAAAAATGAGGTGCTCAAAATATCCACTCTGATTTAGACGGCTCACTGCTGAATCACCTGAGGCCTGCGCCACACATCCGTGCCTCCGGCACGTGTTTGTCATTTTTTACACGTACCGGCGGCACGGAGACACTTTAACCAATGCTACCCTATTGTAGCAGGCACACACACGTAAAACCACACGGAACGTGTGTCCGTGTGCGTTTGTACGTGTGTGCGTTTTTGAAAGCGCTGACATGTCCGTTTTTTCACCGGCAGCACGGGTGTCCCACGGCCCGCACCCGCACCACACGGGTGTAGTGTGGATGCGGTCCCGTGTGACACGCGCCGGAGAAAACAAACATGTCAGTGAAAAAAAAACAAAACATTAACTCACCTTCTCCAGCCCTCCTGTCTCTGCCGCTGCTGCCTCTTGCTGCCGACCGCCGCTCATTAATCTCATAGAATATTCACTTCACTGCCTGGCAGCAGCAGCAGCGGGGAGACGGGAGGGCTGGAGACCGAGGATCAGCACCACGGACAGCAGCGCGGACAGCAGGAAGGACCAGGTGAGTATAATAATTACCGATTCTACGTGTGCTATCGCGGATAGCACACGTAGAACACACGTGTCACGCACGTACCAGAGACACGTACTTACCTGCACGCAACACGCAGGGAAAATACGTGTCTCTCGGCACGTGCGTGAATTTCACGTGAGTGTGGCAGAGGCCTAAAACAGAGTGGCTAAAATGAGGTCCTCAAAAAACCAACTCTGATATAGACGGCTCACTACTGAAGCAGCTAGAACGGAGTGGCTAAAATGAGGTCCTCAAAAAATCCACTACGACACAATGTGGATATTATGAGGACTTTCAGCTGCGCTCTGTTACGGTTTTTGCTTTGAGGCTCCTCCCACTCTTCGAAAAAATCCATTGCAGTCACCTCAGTGCTAAATGTACCTAATGTAGTGGCTAAAATGAGGTCCTCAAAAAATCCACTCTGATATAGACGGCTCACTACTGAAGCAGCTAGAACGGAGTGGCTAAAATGAGGTCCTCAAAAAATCCACTACGACACAATGTGGATATTATGAGGACTTTCAGCTGCGCACTGTTACGCTTTTTGCTTTGAGGCTCCTCCCACTCTTCGAAAAAATCCATTGCAGTCACCTCAGTACCAAATATACATAATGTAGTGGCTAAAATGAGGTCCTCAAAAAATCCACTCTGATATAGACGGCTCACTACTGAAGCAGCTAGAACGGAGTGGCTAAAATGAGGTCCTCAAAAAATCCACTACGACACAATGTGTGAAATTATAAGCACTTTCTCGGCTGCGCTCTGTTACGTTTTTCGCCGTGAGGCTCCTCCCACTCTTCAAAAAACTGAATTTCAGTCACTTCAGTACCAAATGTACATAATGAAGGCTACAGAGAGATCCTCAAAAAATCCACTCTGATCCAATATGGTAAGTTATGAAGACTGTCAGCTGCGCGGTTCCGTTTTTCCTTGTGAGGCTCCGCCCACTCTTTCAATGTCAGTCATGCGGCCACGACTCGTGGAAATACGGTAAAATTAAAATTCCAGCAAAACTGAATAATCAGCGCTGTGTGGAATTATTTATATTGTAAAAAATAATAATAAAATGTAAGTTATAATAATAATGAAAATAAAAATTTGCCCTTTGGAATAAAATAATAAATATAACAGTGTGAGCATCTAATAAATAAAAACATGAAATCATTCCAATTATAAATCTGATTCCAGCCCCTGCTGTAGAAACTGAACTGTGCTGTATGGAGAAAAGATCACAGATATCATCAAAAAATCAACTCTGATCTAGCCACCTCACTGGTGAAGCAGCTAGAACGGAGTGGATAAAATGAGGTGACCAAGAACATGTGACTGCAGCGAGTCCTCAAGAAATCAACTCTGATCTAGACACTTCAGCAGTGAGCCGGCTAGATCAGAGTGGAAAAAATGAGGACCACAAAAAACCCACTCTGATCTAGACACTTCAGTAGTGAGCCGGCTAAATCAGAGTGGAAAAAATGAGGCCTCAAAAAATCAACTCCGATATAGCCGGCTCACTACTGAAGCAGCTAGATCAGAGTTGATTTTTTGAGGACCACAAAAAATCAACTCTGATCTAGACGCAACCCTTCCTGATCCCACGTGTCGCAGTCTTGTGACGTCATCACCACTAGCACTTGCTTTTTGATTTACTTCTCGCTCGCCGTTAACAACTCGGTATTTTCTGTAAGACTCGGGGAAAGGGGTAGAGGAAGCAATAAGGCGAAAACACAACGGACGCCAGCATCCGCTCGGTGTCCACGCCGCTTGCGCCTCACATTGATGACGTGGGAAGCCAGTAGGGGGCGCTGACAAAGGTGACGCGACTTCCGGCGCAGTGACCCGGCGAGTGTGACAGATCGCTGGTTAGAAGCTGGAGAGGAGGTGAGTGGTGTCCGGCGTGTGCCAGGCAGGGGATCGGTGTGTACCAGGCAGGGGATCGGTGTGTACCAGGCAGGGAATCTGTGCCAGGCAGGGGACCGGTGCGTGCTAGGCAAGGGATCTGTACGGGCAGGGGGACCGTTGCTTGCCAGGCAGGGGGACCGTTGCTTGCCAGGCAGGGGGACCGGTGCGTGCCAGGCAGGGGATCGGTGTGGACCAGGCAGGGGGACCGGTGCGTGCCAGGCAGGGGACCGGTGCGTGCCAGGCAGGGGGACCGGTGCGTGCCAGGCAGGGGGACCGGTGCGTGCCAGGCAGGGGGACCGGTGCGTGCCAGGCAGGGGGACCGGTGCGTGCCAGGCAGGGGGACCGGTGCGTGCCAGGCAGGGGGACCGGTGCGTGCCAGGCAGGGGGACCGGTGCGGACCAGGCAGGGGGATCGGTGCGGACCAGGCAGGGGATCGGTGTGGACCAGGCAGGGGGACCGTTGCTTGCCAGGCAGGGGGACCGTTGCTTGCCAGGCAGGGGGACTGGTGCGGACCAGGCAGGGGATCGGTGCGGACCAGGCAGGGGATCGGTGTGGACCAGGCAGGGGGACCGGTGCGTGCCAGGCAGGGGGACCGGTGCGTGCCAGGCAGGGGATCGGTGTGGACCAGGCAGGGGGACCGTTGCTTGCCAGGCAGGGGGACCGGTGCGTGCCAGGCAGGGGACCGGTGTGGACCAGGCAGGGGACCGGTGCGTGCCAGGCAGGGGACCAGTGTGGACCAGGCAGGGGACCGGTGCCGGGCAGCCCTGAGTGAAGTTATACTATTGATCACTGGTGAATGTGAGGGAGAGGAGAGCTCGGTGCAGTCAGGAGCTGCGCATTGTCCGGTGACTGTCATTGCGATAATACAGCCTCTGCTAATGATCATAATAGCTGGCGAATGCAGTGATGTGTCCTCTGCAGTTTTCCTGTTCAGGTTCTGTAGGGGATGGATGGGACATGTCCCGAGCATCTGTATTGGTGATGTCCGTGCTGCCCGTGCGCTGTGCGCGGGGATGTGTCTGTGCTGCCCGTGCGCTGTGCGCGGGGACGTGTCTGTGCTGCCCGTGCGCTGTGCGCGGGGACGTGTCTGTGCTGCCCGTGCACTGTGCGCGGGGACGTGTCTGTGCTGCCCGTGCGCTGTGCGCGGGGACGTGTCTGTGCTGCCCGTGCGCTGTGCGCGGGGACGTGTCTGTGCTGCCCGTGCGCTGTGCGCGGGGACGTGTCTGTGCTGCCCGCGTGCGCTGTGCGCGGGGACGTGTCTGTGCTGCCCGTGCGCTGTGCGCGGGGACGTGTCTGTGCTGCCTGTGCGCGGGGACGTGTCTGTGCTGCCCGTGCGCTGTGCGCGGGGACGTGTCTGTGCTGCCCGTGCGCTGTGCGCGGGGACGTGTCTGTGCTGCCCGCGTGCGCTGTGCGCGGGGACGTGTCTGTGCTGCCCGTGCACTGTGCGCGGGGACGTGTCTGTGCTGCCCGTGCGCTGTGCGCGGGGACGTGTCTGTGCTGCCCGTGCACTGTGCGCGGGGACGTGTCTGTGCTGCCCGTGCGCTGTGCGCGGGGACGTGTCTGTGCTGCCCGCGTGCGCTGTGCGCGGGGACGTGTCTGTGCTGCCCGTGCACTGTGCGCGGGGACGTGTCTGTGCTGCCCGTGCGCTGTGCGCGGGGACGTGTCTGTGCTGCCCGTGCGCTGTGCGCGGGGACGTGTCTGTGCTGAACGTGCGCTGTGCGCGGGGACGTGTCTGTGCTGCCCGTGCGCTGTGCGCGGGGACGTGTCTGTGCTGCCCGTGCGCTGTGCGCGGGGACGTGTCTGTGCTGCCCGTGCGCTGTGCGCGGGGACGTGTCTGTGCTGCCCGTGCGCTGTGCGCGGGGACGTGTCTGTGCTGCCCGTGCGCTGTGCGCGGGGACGTGTCTGTGCTGCCCGTGCGCTGTGCGCGGGGACGTGTCTGTGCTGCCCGTGCGCTGTGCGCGGGGACGTGTCTGTGCTGCCCGTGCGCTGTGCGCGGGGACGTGTCTGTGCTGCCCGTGCGCTGTGCGCGGGGACGTGTCTGTGCTGCCCGTGCGCTGTGCGCGGGGACGTGTCTGTGCTGCCCGTGCGCTGTGCGCGGGGACGTGTCTGTGCTGCCCGTGCGCTGTGCGCGGGGACGTGTCTGTGCTGCCCGTGCAAATACATTTTGAATATCAGAAGTAGGGAGCCGCATCTGCGGTGTCTCCCAGACAGGTCCTCAGACCGCTTGCGGGCCGTATGTTGTGTAAGCCTGGTTTAAACTATTGAAACAGCTAAATTATTGAGACCCGTAACACAATTCTGACCCCTCTAAAATAATCTGACCTATGATTTACATTTATTAGACCCTAGTCCCGACCTTTAGCAAGTCAGTCCTCATATCAGACTTAGGCTATGTGCCCACGTGGCGTATTTTCATGCAGTTACGCTACGATCTGCACCACAGCGTAACGGCATGCGTCCTGCGTACCCAGCATAATCTATGAAGATTGTGCAGGGGCCGTGCGCACGTGGCGTATTAGAGCGCAGCACTTCGGCTGCTGCCCGAAGCACACGTTCTAAGAAGTGACATGTCACTTCTTTCCTGCGCTCTGCATGCAGCCCCCGCTCTGTCTATGGGAGGGGCTGCAGTCAGAGCGCATGGAATCGGCTTTTTTTTTTCATTATGGACTCTTTCTGCAGCGATTTGAAGCGCACGTGTGCTGTTCAAATCGCTGCAGAAATTTCTGCAGGGACAGTACGCAACGTGCGCACATAGCCTAAGAGAAATCTGAGTTTATTTATTTTTTCTTTACTTCTCTGGGCGCCATCACACAGCATCCTGATTCTGGCCTGTGCTGGCTTCTTGTGTGCTGGCATCTTGTGTGCTGGCTTCTTGTGTGCTGGCATCTTGTGTGCTGGCATCTTGTGTGCTGGCTTCTTGTGTGCTGGCATCTTGTGTGCTGGCTTCTTGTGTGCTGGCATCTTGTGTGCTGGCATCTTGTGTGCTGGCATCTTGTGTGCTGGCTTCTTGTGTGCTGGCATCTTGTGTGCTGGCATCTTGTGTGCTGGCTTCTTGTGTGCTGGCATCTTGTGTGCTGGCATCTTGTGTGCTGGCTTCTTGTGTGCTGGCATCTTGTGTGCTGGCTTCTTGTGTGCTGGCATCTTGTGTGCTGGCATCTTGTGTGCTGGCATCTTGTGTGCTGGCTTCTTGTGTGCTGGCATCTTGTGTGCTGGCATCTTGTGTGCTGGCTTCTTGTGTGCTGGCATCTTGTGTGCTGGCATCTTGTGTGCTGGCTTCTTGTGTGCTGGCTTCTTGTGTGCTGGCTTCTTGTGTGCTGGCTTCTTGTGTGCTGGCATCTTGTGTGCTGGCTTCTTGTGTGCTGGCTTCTTGTGTGCTGGCATCTTGTGTGCTGGCTTCTTGTGTGCTGGCTTCTTGTGTGCTGGCTTCTTGTGTGCTGGCTTCTTGTGTGCTGGCATCTTGTGTGCTGGCATCTTGTGTGCTGGCTTCTTGTGTGCTGGCTTCTTGTGTGCTGGCTTCTTGTGTGCTGGCTTCTTGTGTGCTGGCTTCTTGTGTGCTGGCTTCTTGTGTGCTGGCATCTTGTGTGCTGGCATCTTGTGTGCTGGCTTCTTGTGTGCTGGCTTCTTGTGTGCTGGCTTCTTGTGTGCTGGCTTCTTGTGTGCTGGCATCTTGTGTGCTGGCTTCTTGTGTGCTGGCATCTTGTGTGCTGGCTTCTTGTGTGCTGGCTTCTTGTGTGCTGGCATCTTGTGTGCTGGCTTCTTGTGTGCTGGCATCTTGTGTGCTGGCTTCTTGTGTGCTGGCTTCTTGTGTGCTGGCTTCTTGTGTGCTGGCTTCTTGTGTGCTGGCTTCTTGTGTGCTGGCTTCTTGTGTGCTGGCTTCTTGTGTGCTGGCTTCTTGTGTGCTGGCTTCTTGTGTGCTGGCTTCTTGTGTGCTGGCTTCTTGTGTGCTGGCATCTTGTGTGCTGGCTTCTTGTGTGCTGGCATCTTGTGTGCTGGCTTCTTGTGTGCTGGGCTTGACCTATCGCTGGGGGCTTTGAATTGCCCTTTTAATATGAAAGGATATCGGATGTATAAGAGGATGTGAGGTATTCAATTCATGGAGAAATTAACATTTTCACCAAAACTATTTACAGTTGTCACAAACCACCGGGGGGGTCACTCAGAAATCCCCCGCGCTGGCTACCAGTACGTCACCATCGGGGGGGTAACAAGTGGGGGGTCACCCCTCCTTTATACCTCCCGACCGACAGACAGAGCACGTGACGCGCTCTCTAGCGCCCCTCTTATAGTCAGGCCAATTATGGAATTGCCCGACCATAAGCAAGGAGGCCGCTATACTACTTATGCCGATTATTGAAGGGTCCCCGGTGAGAGTAAGGTATATATTCCCCCGACCTCCGCGGGCGGAATATATAAAATCTCCCCGAATCTCACTGGCCTCCCCACAATAATCCTTGGCACAATTCGCTGCCACCAACCGCTTCACGGTAACTATTAGCCGAACACACAGACGTGGGATTCAAGATCGAGATAACAGAACAGCCCAAGATTAATTATATAATTTAATCAGCCTAAAGCACACTAGAAACTACAATATATACAATAGGGAATCTACAGAATATACATATGTCAGAGTACAGTTACAGATAAAGCATGGTTTACAAACAGGTATGCAATTCAATCAGTTACCTTGTGCGTCTGGCCACAGGGGGGCGCTGTAGACCAGGTTTCCAGGAACTCCCACAGATGTTTCCTACACGTGACCCCCAGCGAAAGAACACTGGAAAATGGCCGAAGTAGGGTTATCAACCTGGACAAGTCCAGGTCCCCTCCTACCTTAGTGACCTCAGAGGGAGCACTGCTCCACCCCTGGCTGGAGTTATGGACAAAATCCACAACATGGAATATGGCCATAACTTTGCCTGGGAGCGTCGTAGGCGGACGCCAATGCTCTCATTGTGACAGTTATGAATTTAGCTACAGAACGAGGGGACTCATGACCTGTCTGCCAGTTCCCCATTGGCTGATATCACGCCTGGGGCATTTCCCAATGTCCTGCTCCCATAAAAAGGGTGTGCCGGCATCGTCCGCATGCGGAGACACCATTTTTATGGTTGCCATATTTATCGGAAATATGGCTTGCGAGATATGAACCATTTTTTACTGGAGTCGTTCTGTCTAGCTAGTTCCATAGCCTTGCTAATGAGATACAACTCTTGTTACAGGGTGACGGCAGGGAGTCATCCTGTGTCCATTGTTCCCACACCACCTCATCTCCATATCACAGGACATGGCCATGGAGGTGTAAGTGGAACACTGAGAACAAGAAGGGAGGGGGGGCACTGCCAGGGAGTGATGAGGGATTATGACTGGAGTCATAATTCATCTTCATATCCCGGGATTTGCCTCACACCTCCCCCCTTTTGAGGGCGCTAGGGGGCAGCACACTCCGGTGTTCCCCCGTGCGCCCGTCCGCGACCTCTCCTTGTCGGGACAGCCCGTCTGCGTTACCGTGGTCACGGCCCCTTTTGTGGCGAATGGTGAAGTTGTATTGCTGGAGCGCAAGGCTCCATCGCAACAATCGCCCATTCGTCCCAGAGACGGTGTGCAACCAGCTGAGGGGATTGTGGTCCGTCTCCACGATGAAGTGGCGCCCGTATAGATAGGGTTGCAGACGCTGCAGGGCCCACACTATGGCCAGGCACTCCTTCTCCATCGTGGAATAGGCCACTTCCCTTGGTAACAGCTTCCTGCTCAGGTACAAGACTGGGTGCTCTTGGCTCGCAGAGTCCACCTGGCTGAGCACCGCACCGAGGCCGAAGTCACTGGCGTCGGTCTGTACTACAAACGGCCGCGTGAAGTCGGCTGCCTGTAGCACGGGCGGGCTGGACAGGGCGTCCTTTAGGGCCCGGAAGGCTGTCTCGCAGTCCATTGTCCAATCGACTGCAGAGGGCAGCTTCTTCTTGGTGAGGTCCGTCAAGGGCTTTGCCAGGCTACTATAGCATGGAACAAACCTCCTATAGTACCCAGCGGTCCCCAAGAAGGACATCACCTGCTTCTTGGTCCTGGGGGTGGGCCAGGATGCGATGGCCTCCACTTTCTCAGGCTCGGGCTTCAGTGTTCCCCCGCCTACCCGGTGACCGAGGTACTGGACCTCGCTCATGGCCAGCTGACACTTGCCCGGCTTGATGGTCAAACCTGCCCGGTGGACCCGCCTGAGCACCTGTGCTAGATGCTCTAGGTGGTCCTCCCAGGTGGGACTGAAGACGCCAATGTCATCCAGGTACGCGGCCGCGTACCCTTCAAGTCCCTTGAGCAGGGTGTTGACCATCCGCTGGAAAGTGGCAGGGGCATTCCTCATCCCGAATGGCATCACCGTGGACTCGTACAGTCCAAATGGGGTAATAAAGGCAGAGCGTTCCCTGGCCTTGCGAGTCAGGGGGATCTGCCAATATCCCCGGCTCAGATCCATGATGGTCAGGTACTGAGCCCCGGCCAACTGATCGAGCAGGTCATCGATGCGTGGCATTGGGTACGCATCGGCGACCGTGACAGCATTGAGCCCCCTGTAGTCCACGCAGAACCGAGTGGTTCGGTCCTTCTTAGGGACGAGGACTACAGGCGAGGCCCAAGCGCTGTTGGATGCCTGGATCACCCCCAGCTTCAGCATCTCGTCAATCTCCTGGCGCATGTGTTGCTGCACCTCCAGGGAGACCCGATATGCTGAACGCCGGATCGGGGGATGATCCCCAGTGTCCACGTGATGGACAGCCAAGTCAGTCCTTCCGGGCTGGTTGGTAAACAACCCCCGGAAGGGGTGTAGGGTGGCCCACAGCTGGGACCGTTGGTCCTCCAAGAGCTGGTGGCCAACCTCCACATCCTCAATGGATCCGCCTGCCCTAACCTGGGCTAGCATATCCAAGAGGGTTTCCGCTTCTCCCTCCTCGGGCAGGTTGCACACGGGGAGCGCACATGCCTCCCGCTCATGATGTGCCTTCATCATGTTCACATGGAAGGGCTTCCGCCTTCCACGGGCAGGGTCCAGGGTGACCAGGTACGTTACAGGGTTGAGCTGCTGGTACACGAGGTATGGGCCTTCCCAGGCTGCCTGAAGCTTGTCCTGTGGTACGGGGACCAGTACCCACACCTTTTGACCCACTTGGTAGGTCCTCTCACAAGCGTTCTGGTCGTACCAACGCTTCTGATCGGCCTGGGCTTGAGCCATATTGTCGTGTACCAGCTGCGTCAAGGCCTGCATTTTGTCCCGGAAGCGCATGACATACTCGATAACCGACACTCCAGGGGTGGCCAAATCCCCTTCCCAAGCCTCTTTCACCAGAGCCAGGGGGCCCCGCACACGTCGCCCGTACAGGAGCTCAAACGGTGAGAATCCTGTTGAGGCCTGTGGAACCTCCCGGTAAGCAAATAACAGGTGTGGGAGATACCGCTCCCAGTCACGCCCATGGGAGTCGACCAACATCTTAAGCATCTGCTTTAAGGTGCCATTGAACCGCTCGCACAGGCCATTAGTCTGTGGATGGTACGGGCTGGCCACCAGATGTCGCACCTGGACTTGCTTACAGAGGGCCTCCATCAGCTGGGACATGAATTGGGTCCCCCGGTCAGTGAGCATTTCCTGGGGAAAACCCACTCGGGAGAAAATCTCCAGCAATGCGGTGGCCACCTTGTCAGCCCGAATGGACGACAAGGCCACTGCTTCTGGGTACCGGGTGGCATAGTCCACTACCGTCAGTATGAAGCGTTTCCCGGAGCTGCTGGGGATGGCCAGCGGGCCGACCAGATCCACAGCCACCCTCCTGAAAGGCTCATCGATGATTGGCAGAGATACTAGTGGGGCTTTGGGGCGTGGCCCCGCCTTCCCCACTCTCTGACAGGTTTCACACGAACGGCAGTAGGCAGCCACATCGGCCCCCATTTTTGGCCAGTAGAAATGCTGGTTTAACCTGGCCTTGGTCTTAGCGATCCCTAGGTGTCCGGCCATCGGAATCTCATGTGCGATCCGCAACAACTCCGTCCGGAACGGATAGGGTACCACCAACTGTCGGTCCCTGGGCCACGCCTCCGGTGAACCCTGCTGGACCGTGGCCCGGTACAGCCGTCCTTGGTCCCAGACCACTCGCTCCGGGTCCGAGTCCGAGGGAGGCTGGGCCGCCTGCTCCTTAAGAGCTTTCAGGCTGTCGTCAGCTTCTAACGCTGCCTGAAACCCCTGACTAGATGTGGCCAGAATCGACGAGACTGTCACATCTTCGGTCAGTACCCCGGGACCTGTGTCCTGGCCTCCACCTGACTCGGCTGCCACTTGGTCAGAAGGGGAAGAGCTATCGGACCTCCGGGAGGCCCCTTGGCTTCCAGCACTCCCACTGCGGGTGACAGCGGCCACAGCCGCTGCGACCGTGGGTCGTGCCTGCTCCTCCTCCGTTCCTGACCAAGTCGCCGGTTCAGGCAGACCTACCTGGCTTCCTGACACCCCGGTTGTGGGGGAACCATGCACCGAGATCTTACCTGGGAGCACTTCCGCTCCTGGACCGGCCCCAATCTCACCTGCCTGTTCCCCTCCTGCAGCAACAGAACCCCGCTGTGAAATCTCTGGGGACCCCACATTTGCTGTGGTAGCCCCCACCCCACACACTGGTCCTCCCCCTGCAGCACCCTGCTCTCTGCTTATCCCTGCAGAGGGCAACAGATCCCAGCTCACTGGCTGGTTACTTGTAGAGGCATTGTCACACCTTTCTCTGACCCCCTCCCCTGTCACAGCTGCAGCTGAGTGTGTGTCTATGGTGTCTATGCAAGCAGAAATATCAGAGTTCACTCCCCCCTCTCTCACATCATTCATAGATAACACATTAACATTGTCAGGAGTCATGTCCGTACTGGCTGAAGGTTCAGCCCTTGGTTGGGGCCCAAACTGGGAGGTTATCTGCCCCAAATCTGTCCCAAGTAGCACGTTTGCGGGGATCCGATCAGTTACCCCCACCTCCCTCACCCCTCGCCCTGCGCCCCAGTCCACATAAATGTCAGCAACAGGCAGCGCCGGGTCAATGCCTCCAATCCCGGAGACAGCGAGGGTTTTTCCAGGGATCAAGTCTTGGGGGGACACCATCTCAGGCCGCACCAGAGTCACCTCCGAGGCGCTGTCTCGCAGTCCTATGGTCACAGACCGGCCGACGGTGACAGGTTGGAAGCTGTCCAGGGACCTACCACCACCCCCACCCACACAATACACCTTGGGCGGCCCTTGGGACGGGGACGGAGCCGGGGCCTTGGGACGCTGAGGGCACATGGCCTTGAAGTGTCCAGGTAGGTTGCACTGGTGGCACCGTCTTGGTTCCGCCACGGGCCTGGAGAGGGGAGTTGAGGGGGACACCCCCTGCAGTCTAGGGGCAGGTGGGGCAGTCGCAGAGTTCATCTTACCCCCTCTCCAGGTGCTGCTGGTGGCTGCTCTCCTGGCTTCAGGAGCCCGATTGTTGGTGTAGTCATCGGCCAGGGCAGCTGTAGCCGTGGACCCCTTTGGCTTCTGGTCTCGGATGAACTGGCGGAGATCCTCAGGGCAGTTCCACAAGAGTTGCTCCGTGATGACCAAGTCCAGGATCTCTGGTCCGGTGGAAAGCTGCAGGCCTTGGGTCCAGTGGTCGGCAGCTCGGGCAAGTGCCCGCCGGTGGTCAGCCCAGGAGTCCTTTGGTCCCTTCTGCAGGGTCCGGAACTTCTTGCGGTAGGACTCCGGAGTGAGGTTGTACTGTTGGATCAGGGCCCGCTTGATGGTGTCGTAGCCCTGATCTGCCTCAGCAGGCAAGTCCCCAAGGATATCCAGGGCCTTACCCCTTAAACGGGGGGTCAGGTATTTGGCCCACTGGTCCTTGTCCAGATGGTGCTGCAGGCAAGTCCGTTCAAAAGCAGTCAAGAAAGAGTCCAAGTCTCCATCCTTCTCCAGCACTGGGAAGTCCTCAACACGGACCTTTGGAAGTTTGGTGTCTTGAAGGTCACGTGTGGCTGATGAGGGCTGGAGCTTGGCTAGATGCAGCTGGTAGTCACGGTCTGCCTGTCGCTCCGCAGCCTCACGCTCTGCCTGGCGCTCTTCACGCGCTGCTTGCCGCTCCGCAGCCTCAGCATCACGCGCTGCCTGCCGCTCTGCCCTGCGCTCTGCCAGGAGTTCCTTGTAGCCCTTCTGGTCTCCAGCCTGGAGAAGGGCCATAGCCATTTGAAGAAGGCTATCCGAGCCTCCCAGGCTCGGTGGAATGGCACGTGGTGATCTGCGGCCCGCTGCGGAGCCTGGTGCTTCACTGTCCATTGCAGAGCGGAGGGCTGGCATCTGGCTCGTTGAGGACCCTTGGGTGAGCTGCTCCTCATCTTGTCCATAATTGCTAGGTTGTGCAATGTCCTCTGCAGAGCTGTTTTCTGGCGTCGAGCTCCTGGAGGACTCGTGGGCAACCTCCTCATTACTGTCCACAGCACCGTCCTCCCTCTCTTCGGCTCCTGCCTTAGCATTGGCCAGTTGCATAGCTCTGCTCCTGGTGCCATCAGCCATTCTTGCAGACTTTTGGTCACTGACACAGAACTGACACCTGATGCCTCCACACACCTTACAGTATCTGCACTCTGACACTCTAGTGTTGAGCTGGTCTGAAGACCCCAGCAGCCACAGCTGCTGCAGGCAGTCTTTAGTGTCTGGGAGTATGGGTCTCACACTCACACACACTATTATCTCGATCCCACCGCTATGCCACCAATATGTCACAAACCACCGGGGGGGGGTCACTCAGAAATCCCCCGCGCTGGCTACCAGTACGTCACCATCGGGGGGGTAACAAGTGGGGGGTCACCCCTCCTTTATACCTCCCGACAGACAGAGCACGTGACGCGCTCTCTAGCGCCCCTCTTATAGTCAGGCCAATTATGGAATTGCCCGACCATAAGCAAGGAGGCCGCTATACTACTTATGCCGATTATTGAAGGGTCCCCGGTGAGAGTAAGGTATATATTCCCCCGACCTCCGCGGGCGGAATATATAAAATCTCCCCGAATCTCACTGGCCTCCCCACAATAATCCTTGGCACAATTCGCTGCCACCAACCGCTTCACGGTAACTATTAGCCGAACACACAGACGTGGGATTCAAGATCGAGATAACAGAACAGCCCAAGATTAATTATATAATTTAATCAGCCTAAAGCACACTAGAAACTACAATATATACAATAGGGAATCTACAGAATATACATATGTCAGAGTACAGTTACAGATAAAGCATGGTTTACAAACAGGTATGCAATTCAATCAGTTACCTTGTGCGTCTGGCCACAGGGGGGCGCTGTAGACCAGGTTTCCAGGAACTCCCACAGATGTTTCCTACACGTGACCCCCAGCGAAAGAACACTGGAAAATGGCCGAAGTAGGGTTATCAACCTGGACAAGTCCAGGTCCCCTCCTACCTTAGTGACCTCAGAGGGAGCACTGCTCCACCCCTGGCTGGAGTTATGGACAAAATCCACAACATGGAATATGGCCATAACTTTGCCTGGGAGCGTCGTAGGCGGACGCCAATGCTCTCATTGTGACAGTTATGAATTTAGCTACAGAACGAGGGGACTCATGACCTGTCTGCCAGTTCCCCATTGGCTGATATCACGCCTGGGGCATTTCCCAATGTCCTGCTCCCATAAAAAGGGTGTGCCGGCATCGTCCGCATGCGGAGACACCATTTTTATGGTTGCCATATTTATCGGAAATATGGCTTGCGAGATATGAACCATTTTTTACTGGAGTCGTTCTGTCTAGCTAGTTCCATAGCCTTGCTAATGAGATACAACTCTTGTTACAGGGTGACGGCAGGGAGTCATCCTGTGTCCATTGTTCCCACACCACCTCATCTCCATATCACAGGACATGGCCATGGAGGTGTAAGTGGAACACTGAGAACAAGAAGGGAGGGGGGGCACTGCCAGGGAGTGATGAGGGATTATGACTGGAGTCATAATTCATCTTCATATCCCGGGATTTGCCTCACAACAGTCCTTTAGATGACAGAGGTTTCTGCTCTTTTTTTTTTTTCTGTTGTATAATTGTATTTTCTGCATATGAGAAATACTATTAATGGCATGTAAAAGTTTGGGCACCCCTGGCCAACATTACTGTTGTGAACAGTTGAGCAAGTTGAAGATGAAATGATCTCTAAATGGCATAACGTTAAAGATTACACATTTCCTTTGTATTTTAGGCAAAAAAAATAATTCATTTTCTACTATTTAAAATTAACAAAATAGGAAAATGGGCAGATGCGAAAGTTTGGGCACCCTATACTTAGTAGCACCCACTTTGGAAAGTATCACAGCTTGTAAACGCTTTTTGTAGCTGCCAAGAGTCTTTCTATTCTTGTTTGAGGGATTTTCATCCATTCTTCCTTGGAAAACTCTTCCAGTTCTGTGAGATTCCTTTGTTGTCTTGCATGCACTGCTCTTTTGAGGTCTAGCCACAGATTTTCAATGATGTTCAGATCAGGGGACTGTGAGGGCCATTGTAAAACCTTCAGCTTGTGCTTTTTGAGGTAGTGTATTGTGGATTTTGACGTGTGTGAGATCATTATCCATTTGTAGAAGCCATACTCTTTTCAACTATAACTTTTTTACGGCTAGTGTTAACACAACCCCAAAGCATGATTGATCCACCCTTTTGCTTACTCATTAGCGGATGTTCTTGTCCTGAAATTCTGTGCCCTTTTCCCTCCATACACACCTTTGATCGTTGTGGCTAAAGAGTTCTATTTTAACCTCATCGATCCACGAAACTTCTTTCCAAAGTGCATCAGGCTTCTTTAGATGTTCTTTTGCATTCTTCTGATGTTGAATTTTATGTTGAGGACACAGAAGAGATTTTCTTCTATGAAGGCCATATTTGTGTAGGTGTCTCGTAGAACAATGAACCACTACTCCAGAGTCTGCTAAATCTTCCTTTTGTAGTAATGGTATTCTGGTTTGCCTCCCCAGCAATCCTACAAGCAGCTCTCACAGAAGTTTTGCTTGGTCTTCCAGACCTTATCTTGGCTTCCACTGTTCCTGTCAGGGCTGTGGAGTCGGAGTCGGAGTCGGAGTCGTGGAGTCGGAGTCGGAGCTCATTTTGGTGGAGTCGGAGTCGGTATAAAATGCACCGACTCCGACTCCTAAAATATATAATAAATTGGGGACAGGAGTGCAATGCAGAATGTGCTGAATATTTTACTAAATAATAACATTTAGTATAATGCTTATATTTAAGTGAAAAATTTATTGTAGTACAATGTGAACATCAGACATTTAATTGTTTTTATGATACAATAATCAAGATATTTGGATAGAACATAAAATATTTATTGGATACAACTTTAGAACACAAAAAACTAATAAATTGTAAATATGTAATATATATATATATATACACACAGTGTATATACACACACAAGATATATATGTAATCTACTGTATATTACATAGTGTATTACATATTTACAATTTATTACAGTTTTTTGTGTTCTAAAGTTGTATTCCAATAAATATATTTTATGTTCTATCCAAATATCTTGATTATCGTATCATAAAAATTATTAAATGTCTGATGTTCACATACACATATTCATGTACTACAATAAATTTTTCACCTAACTAAGCAATATATGTAGGAGCCGGAGCCGGAGTCGGAGCCGGAGCCGGAGTCGGAGTCGGTGCAAGAGAATTTGAGGAGTCGGAGTCGGAGTCGAAGGTTTGGCTTACCGACTCCACAGCCCTGGTTCCTGTTATCTACCATTTCTTAATTACATTTCGAAGTGGGAAATGGCAACTTGCAAACACTTTGCTTTTTCTTCTAGACTTCTCCTGCTTTGTGGGCCTCTGCCATTTTTATTTTCAGAGTGCTAGGCAGCTGCTAAGAATAACCCGTGGCTGGAGTGTTTTTTTTTTTTTTCCCTTTGGCACAAGTTTAGAGGAGGCTGGCTTTTTATAAAGCTGTGAAATTTGCATCACCTGCCCTTTCCTAATGATTATGGTGGACAAGCCATAACACTAACAGTTTAATTAAAGGGAACCTGTCAGGTCCCCAGTGCACCTAGAACTGCTAGCAGTTCTGAGTGCATATCTAGAATCCCTCCTTGCATCTACTAACATACATACACAGATCTTTAGAAAGAAGATTTATTGATGTCACTTATGAAAAACTAATGATTGCTGTGACTAGTCACAGGGGCGTTAGTTCCCTGGCTAGTCGGCCGACTTAGCATGTTAGCGCTTCCCTTTGGGCCTTGGTCAAAGTTATCTGAGCACACAAATCTCCAAGGGTGCCCAAACTTTTGCATCAGCCCATTTTCATTTTTGTAATTTCTCAATTGTAAAAGATGAAAAGAAAAGATAAAATAAAATATTTTTTGCTTAAAATTCAAAGAAAATGTGTCATCTTTAACTTTATGCCTTTTAGACATCATTTTATCTTCAATGGACTTAACAGTTCACGATCATAGTAATTGTGAGTTCACATGGCTGGTTGTAGGCCGGGTCCGCGTGGCTGGTTGTAGGCCGGGTCCGCGTGGCTGGTTGTAGGCCGGGTCCGCGTGGCTGGTTGTAGGCCGGGTCCGCGTGGCTTGTTGTAGGCCGGGTCCGCGTGGCTTGTTGTAGGCCGGGTCCGCGTGGCTGGTTGTAGGCCGGGTCCGCGTGGCTGGTTGTAGGCCGGGTCCGCGTGGCTGGTTGTAGACCCGCGGTCCGCGTGGCTGGTTGTAGGCCCGCGGTCCGCGTGGCTGGTTGTAGGCCCGCGGTCCGCGTGGCTGGTTGTAGTCCCGCGGTCCGCGTGGCTGGTTGTAGGCCCGCGGTCCGCGTGGCTGGTTGTAGGCCCGCGGTCCGCGTGGCTGGTTGTAGGCCCGCGGTCCGCGTGGCTGGTTGTAGGCCCAGTCCGCGTGGCTGGTTGTAGGCCCGGTCCGTGTGGCTGGCTGTAGGCCCGGTCCCCGTGGCTGGCTGTAAGCCGGATCCTCGTGGCTGTTGTAAAACTTTGGCCAGTCAAGTGGACGTGACTGACTCTGTGCAGCTGAGTTTAGCGTAGTGCATAAAACAAGTCAGACTAGTAGCACAGGCAGCTATTCATATTTGCAATCCAAAACAAAACATCCTTTTCTCTGCTTTGTGTGGATTTCCCCCATAGCATTGTATTAGGTGCGGAAAATTACTAAGTAAACAAAGCATTTGTGTTTTTAGTATATTTCCATTATAGAAATGCACTAACAACAAGCAATCCGTGCATGTCTGTATCAGTAAGGTATTGGCAAAGCTGAATATCGGGAAGTATAAAAGAAATGAAGCCGATTTATTTGTTGTTTTTTTTCCTTTTAATCAATGTTCTTGTTCTAGCTTATTACTTTTTAATTGTAAGCATTTAATGGCTACGACATGAACAAAGTACAGGATTTGTGACACGTTTCACAGGTCAAGTCAGTCTGTAATGTCTCACACTAAGCAGCTGAGTTGTTTGATCAGGTTTCAAAAGTAGCAGCTTTCCCAATTCCTTAAGTAAAGTACTTAGACATATTCCATTTACTGCCAAGGCTTGACATGTGTTGCATAATGAAAACTTGTGTTTTAAGGTGATGTTACAATATCTGATTGTATTATTCAAAATACCCTCCTAGGTGACATTCACATGCGTTTTTTTTTTTATATATATATATATATATATATATATATATGTATATGTATGTATGCATGTATGTGTGTGTGTGTGTGTGTGTGTATATATATGTATATATATGTATATATGTGTGTGTGTGTGTGTATATATATATATATATATATATATCTATATATCTATATATATATATATCTAAAATGTGTATATGTACCGTATATATCTAAAGTATGAGAGAGACAGAACACAGGTTTAGGTTTGTTTTTTAATTTAAAGAATAATCTTTTTAATTTATTTTTTGTTTTTTGGAGGGGGAGGGGGCGTGGAATCAGTAGAAAGCATTGTAATATATATTTTTTATATATATATATATATATATATATATATATATATATATATATATATATATATATATATATATATATATATATATATATATACATATATATATATATATATATATATATATGTGTGTTAGGTCCAGAAATATTTGGACAGTGACACAAGTTTTGTTATTTTAGCTGTTTACAAAAACATGTTCAGAAATACAATTATATATATAATATGGGCTGAAAGTGCACACTCCCAGCTGCAATATGAGAGTTTTCACATCCAAATCTGAGAAAGGGTTTAGGAATCATAGCTCTGTAATGCATAGCCTCCTCTTTTTCAAGGGACCAAAAGTAATTGGACAAGGGACTCTAAGGGCTGCAATTAACTCTGAAGGCGTCTCCCTCCTTAACCTGTAATCAATGAAGTAGTTAAAAGGTCTGGGGTTGATTACAGGTGTGTGGTTTTGCATTTGGAAGCTGTTGCTGTGACCAGACAACATGCGGTCTAAGGAACTCTCAATTGAGGTGAAGCAGAACATCCTGAGGCTGAAAAAAAAGAAAAAATCCATCAGAGAGATAGCAGACATGCTTGGAGTAGCAAAATCAACAGTCGGGTACATTCTGAGAAAAAAGGAATTGACTGGTGAGCTTGGGAACTCAAAAAGGCCTGGGCGTCCACGGATGACAACAGTGGTGGATGATCGCCGCATACTTTCTTTGGTGAAGAAGAACCCGTTCACAACATCAACTGAAGTCCAAAACACTCTCAGTGAAGTAGGTGTATCTGTCTCTAAGTCAACAGTAAAGAGAAGACTCCATGAAAGTAAGTACAAAGGGTTCACATCTAGATGCAAACCATTCATCAATTCCAAAAATAGACAGGCCAGAGTTAAATTTGCTGAAAAACACCTCATGAAGCCAGCTCAGTTCTGGAAAAGTATTCTATGGACAGATGAGACAAAGATCAACCTGTACCAGAATGATGGGAAGAAAAAAGTTTGGAGAAGAAAGGGAACGGCACATGATCCAAGGCACACCACATCCTCTGTAAAACATGGTGGAGGCAACGTGATGGCATGGGCATGCATGGCTTTCAATGGCATTGGGTCACTTGTGTTTATTGATGACATAACAGCAGACAAGAGTAGCCGGATGAATTCTGAAGTGTACCGGGATATACTTTCAGCCCAGATTCAGCCAAATGCCGCAAAGTTGATCGGACGGCGCTTCATAGTACAGATGGACAATGACCCCAAGCATACAGCCAAAGCTACCCAGGAGTTCATGAGTGCAAAAAAGTGGAACATTCTGCAATGGCCAAGTCAATCACCAGATCTTAACCCAATTGAGCATGCATTTCACTTGCTCAAATCCAGACTTAAGACGGAAAGACCCACAAACAAGCAAGACCTGAAGGCTGCGGCTGTAAAGGCCTGGCAGAGCATTAAGAAGGAGGAAACCCAGCGTTTGGTGATGTCCATGGGTTCCAGACTTAAGGCAGTGATTGCCTCCAAAGGATTCGCAACAAAATATTGAAAATAAAAATATTTTGTTTGGGTTTGGTTTATTTGTCCAATTACTTTTGACCTCCTAAAATGTGGAGTGTTTGTAAAGAAATGTGTACAATTCCTACAATTTCTATCAGATATTTTTGTTCAAACCTTCAAATTAAACGTTACAATCTGCACTTGAATTCTGTTGTAGAGGTTTCATTTCAAATCCAATGTGGTGGCATGCAGAGCCCAACTCACGAAAATTGTCACTGTCCAAAGATTTCTGGACCTAACTGTATATATATATATTATATATATATTTTTTTTTTTAATCCGTAAAGACAGATTTTCCCTATACTGAGATGGTAGATAACAATTAGTGCTCATAAAGTTCCATGGAGAGGGGAGGAAGAGGGGTTAGCTAGAGGCAGATACATAAATTCTGCTGCAAGTCCTCCTGGAACACTAAGAGCTTGATTTATTAAGACTTAAGGCCCATTTACACGCTGCGACATCGCTAACGATATATCGTCGGGGTCACGGTGTTTGTGATGCACATTGGGCGTCGTTAGCGACGTCGCAGCGTGTGACACCTATGAGCGACCTTAAACGATTGCAAAAGAGGCAAAAATCATTGGTCTGTTCATCGTTCATTTACCAAAAATCGTTGTCTGGTGAGTAGCGATGTTCTTCGTCGTTCCTGCGGCATCACACATCGCTATTTGTGACACCGCAGGAGCAACGAACATCTCCTTACCTGTGTCCACCGGCAATAAGGAAGGAGCTGGGCGGCATGTTCTGGTCACTCATCTCCGCCCCTCCGCTTCTATTGGCCGGCCATTTTGGGACGTCGTTGTGACGCTGAACGCACCTCCCCCTTGAAGGATGGATTGTTCGGCGGTCACAGCGGCGTCGCTGAAAAGGTATGTGCGTGTGACGCTGCCATAACGATAATGTTTGCTACGGCAGCGATCACCAAATGTCGCACGAACGACGAGGGTGGGTGCCATCGCTCGCGACATCGCTAGCGATGTCACAGCGTGTAAAGCACCCTTTAAGCTATGTTCACACACTGCATCTTTTCTTAACCACAAACATGCAGCGTTTTAACCGCATTTTGCCTAATGGTTTTTTAAGTCAAATCTAATGACTGGAAGGGCTCAAAAACACTGGCAAAAACGCAAAAAGAATTGACGCAGCCAACAAAAGATGCCCAGTGTGGACAGCAAAATCGAAATCTCATAGATTTTGTTGGGAGAAGGAAATGCATGCATTTAGGGGCATCTTTATGACCTCAAAAATGCAGCAAAAGATGCAGTGTATGAACTAAGCCTGACCCTTCACGTCACATGTTGTGTCTCTGCCTTTGTTGCGGGCTCACATGCCGAGCCCACATCTTTCCCCACACATGACGGCTAGTGTTTCGGAGATCCAACCTCGTCATTCCCCGCACCCATCGGCGCCAGTGATTTGATCACAGGGCACCTATGGGTTGTCATGACAGACGGGTCAGCTGATGACTAGAGATGAGCAAACCTGAGATTCGTTGTTTTGGAGTTTTGGTTCGAAAACCGACTTCCAAAAAAACAAAGTTTGGGTATGAAGTTCACAAACCACTCAAGCGAGCAACGCTGTGCTTGAGTATGAGTGCTGCTCAGCCATGTGCGAGCCGCTTGCAGTGTTTGAATGGCTCGCACTGGGGGTATAATCGGTGTGATCAGATGTAGTGTGCACACAAACAAAAAAAAATTAATAGAAAACACCTGCCCACCCTCCTTTGGAAGTGTTCTGCTTATGGCTGGCTGCATATGAGTGGAGCGCTATGAAATGCCCAAATACCAACTTCCATTGAGGTTCATATCAACTCAGGATCAGAAACCAAACTTTTTTTAAGGTTCGAATGTAACTGGCGAACCAAACCTCCAAAGGTTCACTCATCTTTTCTGATGACCCCTGTGCCTGTCAATACAATCGTCCTGTGAACGCTAACTGCGAGCTGGCCTTCATAGGAGATCGTGATTTCTTCTGTACAGTGGGGCTGTATAGTGCACATATCTGTATAGCACAAGCGAGCAGGAGATCACAGCGTCAAGTCCACTATGGAGAATAGTAAATCCATTAAATAGTAGATTGAAACCCCCCCCACAAAGTTCAAATCGCCCTCCTTTTGCCCCATTAAAAATAAAAAAAATGCACATTTTGGTATCGTTGTGTTCCGAAATGTCTGATCTATCAAAATATAAAATAAATCAATCCAATCGGGTAGACAACGTAATGAAAAAAATTTAAAATGCCAGATTTACGGGGTTTTTTTTGCTACCACATTTCAGTAAAATACAATAAGGTGTGATCAAAGCATCTACTCCAAAATGGTATCAGTAAACGCGTCGGCTCAGGGTGCAAAAAAAATAAGCCATCACTTAGTCTCAGATTCCAAAAAATAAAAATGTTGCAGTTCTCTGAAAATGGCGAAAAAGCAAAATTATTATTTTTTTTACCACTTACGGTAAATTAAAAAAAAAAAAAAAGTTTGCTATTTATAAACTCATACTGATCTGGAGAATGTTTTACAATATAGTGAACATGATAAATAAAAATTGTGGATTTGCACTTTTTTTTTTTTTTTGCAACTTCACTGCACTTTCTATTTTTTTTTCCTGTTTGGCTCTTTAAAAAAAGGGAGGAAAAAAAAAATAAATCGAAAATGGCCATGGTGTGAAGGGGTTAATGATAGGCGTGCAGGAATAAGATGTGTCTAATGCTTAATGAATCGAGCACATGTTTTCACTGCGGTGCGCCTTCCGAGGTCCTCCCCAGAAATGTTTCTCCAGGCGGGGACATTTCTGGTGTAAGTTACGTCACTAAGATAAAACCAGAAGGAAGAAAAGAGGTTTGTATACACCGAGGCTCACTAATAATGTAATATAGCAGAAAATATACAAAAAGGTTTTTTTTTTTTGTTTTTTTTTTTTGCACTTTTTGTATATTTTTTTGGGGACATTGTATTTCTTGAATCTGTCTAGATGCCTATTAACTTGTATAATTACGGTATTATTTTATTTAATTTGCACACTTATAGCGTTATTAATTCCACAGCTCTTTACAGAGGTGATCATCAGCATCATTTATTGTGTTTTATGTTATTGCTTTTTTTTTTTTTGCTGTGTACCTGTTTATCATTTATTTTTAGCTATTTATATATTATTTGTAGGTGCTTTCACTTGGTCTATGATACAATTTCAGTTGGCAGAGTGGGTTGGCATACGTCTCCGTTTTTGTATAGCCTTTTACCTCTTTTAGGTGTTTTTAATTGTTGTCTGTTAGAATTTTTTAATTTTCTGAATTTTGAGGAATAAATATATTTTTGTATACAGACCTTTTTTCTTCTTTCTTTTTGCTACATGTTTTTATATGTAGTGAGTTGATTCAGGGTGTTGCCAACCTTCTATGTTTTATATTATGGAACTGTAAGGTTATGTGCCCACGATCAGGGCTCACGGAGTCCTGGACGCAGCAGGTCCTGAGCGGCGGGGCCACATGTCTCCTCCGCAGGAAACCGCAGCTGCTAATACCCACGATCAGGGTTCAGTGCGCTGCGGTCTCCTGCTTGTGTTCTCCCTACGGAGGACGCATGCAATTCTGCAGCAAACAATTGATGTGCTGCAGTCTGGAAAGACGCTCCGCAGGTCAGTGTTTGCTGTGGAAAAAACAAGCACAGTGGGCACGGGATTACTATAAATCCCATCCACTGTGCTTGTACTGTACAACGCAGTGTTTTGGATGCAGCATGCTTCAGCTTGTTTTTTCCGCAGCAAACGGTGACCTGCGGAGCATCTTTCCAGACCGCAGCATGTCAGTTGTTTGCTGCGGAATCGCATGTGTCCTCTGAACACAAGCGAGTGACCACAGCGCACTGAACCCTGATTGTGAGTACAAGCAGCTGCGGTCTCCTGCTGAGTAGACTCGCAGACCCGCAGGTCAGGACCCGCTGTGTCCAGGACACAGGGAGTCCTCATCGTGGACACATACCCTTAAAGAAATAGCCACACGGTGTCCCACCCCTCCCACTACCCGGGCAACCCTCTCTGTCCTTTTATATTTTTTCCTTAAAAAATAATAACACTTGTACTCTCCTCTGGTCCCGATGCTGTTCCAGCAGTGTCAGCACAGCCTCTGCCAGAGATCGTGCTGCTCTATCACTTCCTCCAGATGTATATATGTCCAAAGGTGAGGAGAATGGCTGCTCATTGGTGCTACAGGGATCCTGTGACACGACAGTGCCACACAATCCCTAGGAGAGGCAGTGCCGCCACCTCTGGAATGGTGCCAGTACCTAAGGTGTGTATAAGTGTTATTATATCAGGGACTCAGAAGGGGTTGTCCTAGTAGTCGTTAACCCCTTTGAAGGAGTGTTCTTTTCTTTATGGGTATGCTGCTGGTCAGAACTGAGCACCCCCTGATGCTGGTGCATAAGTTGCCTATCCTCTGCAGCAACGGAGAGCCATAGGGGGACTGAAGCTTGCTGATCCAGCCATGTTCAGAGAGACTGCAAGCAGCAAACACTTTTCCATGTTAATGGCCACTTTGAAACTGTAGGGTGGCCGGATCCTTGGCAATAAGCTGTACATAATAGCATTAAAAATCCACTTGTTCTTTCATTAGAGGTTTATTGCGAAGTTGTTTGTTTTTACAAGTAATTTGCAATTTTAACCATTTAAGAACTTGAGACAGCCATTTAAATGGCTAAAGGGTCAACATACTTCCAATTAATTTCTCAAAATAAGCTGTCGTATGTGTGTGTACATGAGGAATAATGCTATATCTGGCCATTAAATGTCTTGTATCTTGCATTTTCATCAGCCATCCCCTCTGCAGACACTCTTTTTGCATTTGACTCTGAGCTGGTGGAAGGAGACTAGCTGACATCTCTCCCATACACCTCAGAGGATTCCTGCTCTTTATTCCTTAGTTAACTCACACACAGGTAGCAAAAGCATGGAGGAAATAATGCTGCAGTACAGAGCAGTGTAGATGGGAATGCACATCTGGGATGAGTACAATGATTTATAAGCTCAGCGCAGTCTTTCTGTGGCTCCTTGTGCCTGGTTTCTCACCCTGCTCCCCGCTCTTGCAAACCCCTCTCTCGACACTCCATCTGGCCTGAGCAATACGGAGTTGAGCTAGCTGGTTTGTTTTTCACAGTGGATGGTGCGTTCTGGATACAGGGGCAGGGGAAGGAAGCAGATTTCTCCCATAAGATACATTTCAAAATTTCTTAGCTTTGCCTGTACTATTAATTTGTGCAAAAATTGCCAAAAATACAGTTACAATTTAATATAAAAAGTAATTGTGCCAACATATGAGAGACATTCTGCTGCAGAAAAAATGCGTTCCCATGTAAGGCTAGTTTCACACTTGTGTTGGACGGCATCCGTAGCATTGCGTTGTGTGACGGATGCGTTGCTTTTTTTTTCTTTACAGTTTTACCGGCAGCAGACTATTGTGAACGATCAGCTGATCGCTCTCAAAAGCCGGCTGCCGGGCGCTCAGCTGAGCGCTCTCACATGCCGGCGGCCGGGCTCTCAGCTGAGCGCTCTCTCATGCCGGCGGCCGGGCTCTCAGCTGAGCGCTCTCACATGCCGGCGGCCGGGCTCTCAGCTGAGCGCTCTCTCATGCCGGCGGCCGGGCTCTCAGCTGAGCGCTCTCACATGCCGGCGGCCGGGCTCTCAGCTGAGCGCTCTCACATGCCGGCGACCGGGCTCTCAGCTGAGCGCTCTCACATGCCGGCGACCGGGCTCTCAGCTGAACGTTTGGCAACCGAGAGACAAAATAAAGTTTCTGTGAGAAATAAAAAAAAAAAAAAAAAAAAAAAAATGAGCATGCGTAGTGAAAAATAGAGGATTCCGCCGCTCAAAAAACGTTACATGCTGCGTTCCTTCCGCCCGGCGGAAGCAACGCAGCATCGGGCAGCGGAAGCAACGCAGGTACTTTTGGCACAATCCGTCATCCATACAAGTCTATGGGAAACAGCGGAATCCGTTAACGTTTTCCAAAAGGGCGGATTGTGACGGAAGGGAAAAAACGCAAGTGTGAAAGTACCCTAAGGATAAATTCGCATGTCTAGTAATCATCCATTAGAAAGGATCCAGCAGCAATCCGCTGGCAAAAAGTTGTGGAAAGATAACTTTTTTTTGTCCAATTTTAATAACTGATTTCAACTTTTTTTTTTTTTTTAAACATTGAAGTCTATGGAAAACAAATCGTTAACAGAGCTATTTATCTTCCAGTTGAAACTGAATCAGTAAGCAAAAAAACGGATCCTTTACTAATGAAAGAAAAATGGATGGCTAATTAACTGATTCATTTGCCATAGACTTCAATGTAAAAAACCCAAACGGATTCTTCTGGGATCTGCTACATCCGAGTCTGGAGAAACCGAAAACATGTCCGGTCTCTCCAGGCTCCAGGAAACGCTGGCAAGGGGGACCCGGCTGGCAGCTGGGATGTAACTCAGTTCACCGGAGGTCATACCCGGGTTCCCATGGTATAACCTCCGGTGACCAGAGTACTGCACTCTACCTTAAAGTGTAAGGCCATGACTTCCATGCCGCCAGCTATTTAACATTGACAATGCTGGCCGGGAGTCAGGTAGTGCCCTCCACAAAGCCAGCGCTGTCACTGTTAAAGTGTTGGGCCTTGCCCCGCACCCCTGCCAGCACTGTTATTGGTAAATGGCTGGCTGGGTGTAGGTCACGGTACCGCACTTTAACAGTCACCGTGCCGACTGGGGGGAGGTTGTGCTGGCCAGCCTTCATTCTCCCCCCCCCCCCCCCCCCAGCCAGCACTGTCAGTTTTAAAAGGCTGGTGGGGTGCGGGGCACAGCCCTGCACTTTAAGCCAGAGTGCTTCAGGTCACCAGAGGTCATACTGTGGTAACCCAGGTATGACCTCCGGTGAACTGAGTGACGTCAATGCTGCCAGCCATCTCCCCCTTGTCAGTGTTTCCCGGAGCTTGGAGAGATCGCACATGTTTTTAGTCTCTCTAGGCTTGGATATAGCAGAGCCAAGACCGGCATGCAACGTCGTGTGGATTATGGCGGATCTTTAAGGGTCTTTTTGGGGTTAATAAAGAATGGAAAGAGGGTGTTGCATTTTATTTCAAATAAAGTATTTTTCTTTGTGTTTGTTCCTTTTTACTTATAGAATTAGTGATAAGGGTGTCTCATAGACCCCTACCCATCACTAATTTTACAGCTGTGCGCTGGGCAATTGGGAAGAGTGGGTAAAGCGCTGGGATTGTTGCGCCTAGTGGAATGCGACAAACCCGGGACGGTTGTGGGCTGTTATTTTTAGGCTACGGGCGTCCCAATAACAATTGGTCTCCCCAGCCTGAAAATACCAGCTCCAAGCTGTCTGCTTTACCTGCTTTATCTTGGCTGCGTATCAAAATTAGGGGGATCACATGTCGTTTTTTAATACTTATTTAAATAATTAAAAGCTTCATCCGGTTCCTCTTATTTTGACCTCCACCCGTGGGCTGATCTTGGCTGTGTGCTGCAGCCTGTAGCCCTATGCTTTATCTCTGCTGGGTATCCTAACATGAGGGGGGAACCATATGCTGAATATTTTATTTATTTTTACTGTATGATATAGACCTGCAGATAGCGCCTGTCATTGGTTGCAGGCATACGCTGTCACACAGGCTGGGGACGCGTCTGACTGCAGCCAATCACAGACGATAGGACGGCCGGTGGGCAGGAATGCAGTGCATATGCAATGAAGGTAATGAGCAGCTGCGGGAACAGTGTACAGTCGCAACGGAGCTTCGGTAAATATGAAGTATTTGCTTCATCCTTATTTTTTTATTTTCCTTTATTTTTAATCCCCAAGTCTCCAGATCAACGCCTGTGTCCGCCCATCACTAGTGTTGTCCCATGAAAAGATATAATAAAATTTCAAAAATGTGAGGGGTGTATTCACTCTTGTGAGATACTGTATGTGATATTTCATGTAGACCAGAACACCCCTTTCAAATCAATTTAGCAAGTTGTGAATATTCTCATATTGTCCAAGGCCCATGTGTGGCTCCAACCTTTGCATCCACTATAGTTAGGCTGCTTTCACACATCCGGTTTGTGCTGAGCGCCACAATCCGGCTCAAAAACCTATGCAACGGATGCGGCAAAAAAAACGGATCCGTTGCATACGTTTTTCCATGCGGCCCGACCGTTTTTGGACGGATGCGGTTTAATACTGAGCATGCACAGTACAAAAAAACACATCCGGCGTCCATAGGCTTGCGTTGTGAATCGCGCACCAAAAAACGTGCCAGGCAACGTTCCATCCGGCCGCCGCATGGGCTAAATATGCCGCATCCGGCAAAAAACGGACGCAACGCAAGGCCATGCGGCACAATACAGCACTAATGTAAGTCTATGCGGGAAAAAACGCAACCGGCGGCAAAAAAAAACGGTTGAGTTTTTTCTGCAGAGTGCCGTATTGTGCCGCACAGCAAAAAACGGATGTGTGAAAGCAGCCTTAAAGGGAACTTGACAGCTCATTAATGCTGCTTGAACTATTGACGGCATGAACAAAAGTCTGGCTCCATCATTTCAGGCATATTCTTCTCTTCAGGCACACACCATTTTGTACAAGAAAATTGTAACTTTTTGTCGTTTTAGGCTAAGTTCACATTTCCGTTGATTTGTATCAGTCACATGCGTCGCTTGACGCATGTGACTGATGCGCTGCTCAACGCTGTACAACGGATGACAAAGAACAGAATTCTTTGTCGGATTCCGTTGTGTGCGGGGGGCGGAGTTCTGGGGCAGAGCCGAGCGGGGGGCGGGGCCAGGCGCTGAGGATGTCAGTAGAAGTGCTGCGGTCTGCATGGCTGGGGACAGGTGAGTGTATCTGTGAGTGAGTGAGTGTGTGTATGTGCATGTATGTATGTATGTATGTGTGTGTGTGTGTGCACATGCAAAGTGCGGGAGGGGGCGGAGCCGAGCGGGGGGCGGGGCCAGGCGCTGAGGATGTCAGTAGAAGTGCTGCGGTCTGCATGGCTGGGGACAGGTGAGTGTATGAGTGAGTGTGTGTATGTGCATGTATGTATGTATGTGTGTGTGTGCACATGCAAAGTGCGGGAGGGGGCGGAGCCGAGCAGGGGGCGGGGCCAGACGAGGGTGTCAGTGCTTGTCTGCATGGCTGGGGACAGGTGTGTGTGTGTGTGTGTGTGTGTGTGTGTACATACATGTGCGGAGTCCGGGAGGGGGCGGGGCCGAGCGGGGAAGTGTCGGCCTCCCTGCACACGTAACCAGCCTAAATATCGGGTAACAGCAAAGCACCCGATGTTTACCTTGGTTACCCGATATTTACCTTGGTTACGGGCCTACACCGCTTAGCGCTGGCTCCTTGCACCGTAACCAGGGTAAATATCGGGTAACCAACCAAAGCTGGTGACGTGTGCAGGGAGCCAGAGAGCATGCGCAGCGAAATCCGACGGATCTCGCTGCTCAAAAAACGTTACATGCTGCGTTCGTCCCGCCCGGCGGTCAGTCGTTCCACGACTGATCAGTCGGGCGGAGGGTGCAACGCAGCATCATCAGTCACAATCCGCTGCTCATACAAGTCTATGGGAGCAGCGGAATCCGCTAAACGGATTCCGCTGTTTACAAGAGCAGCGGATTGTGACTGATAGATTTTAGCGGAAATGTGAACTTAGCCTTACTCTGTTGTTGACCTGTTTGAAAAGTTGCTGTAGTTAGCTATGCGAATGAGGTTTTAGGGAGATTTTATCAGTTGCTACATTTTCAAAAAGTTTAAAACTGACTCCTACAAACAGGCGTAACATTTCTAAACCGTAACTTCTAAAGCCCGCTTTACACGCTGCAATATATCTTACAATGTGTCGGCGGGGTCACGTCGTTAGTGACGCACATCCGGCATCGTTAGTTACATTGCAGTGTGTGACAGGTACTTGCGATTGAACGGTAAAACGTACATCGCACGCACGTCGTTCATTTTTCATGAATTGAACGTCAGATTGTTCATCGTACCCGGGATAGCGCACATCGCAGTGTGTGACACCCCGGGAATGATGAACAGATCTTACCTACGTCCTGCGGCTCCGGCCGGTAATGTGGAAGGAAGGAGGTGGGCGGGATGTTTACATCCCGTTCAGCTCCGCCCCTCCGCTTCTATTGGCCGGCTGCCGCGTGACGTCGCTGTGACGCCGAATGTCCCTCCCACTCCAGGAAGTGGATGTTCGCCGCCCACATCGAGGTCGTATGGACGGGTAAGTACGTGTGACGGGGGTTAATCGTATGTGCGGCACATTCAACAAATTGAACGTGTCACACATACGATGGGGGCGTTGCAAATCGCATACGATATCGTATGCGAAATTGCAACGTGTAAAGCGGGCTTAAGTGTGTGATATTTATCAAACAGTCTGTAACACTTTTATGTAGCCTAAATACAGCAGCGCTCCCATAAGACAAAGTGACTTCTATTACGCATTTAGTGTGTCTCCGCTGTTGCCTGGTGTATGTGCTGGAGCGGGCATATGACAGCGAGGCGGCCTGAAAGAAGCACGATCATCTCCCGTGCCTCAGCAGTCTGCTTATGTGTGCCCGCAGTAGCAGGATGTTCTTCTCCTGGCCATGTTAGATGTCTTCTCTGGTTACAGCGTGTTTACTGTTACTTCATAGAGGATCAAGACTAAATCCAGCTACTATTACAGCTCTACAGAATGAATGAATTCGGGGTATTTTGATGGTGCTGAATTCAAAATGCCCATTATGGTTACTGAATTGGCTCTAGTATTTGAGATGATGGACATCCATGAAAATAATGCATTCCCTAATGTGACTTGCGTTGTCTTTTGACTCTTTAACCCCTTCACCCCCGGACGATTTTTTTTTCCCTCCCCTTCTTCCAAGAGTCTGTAACTTTTTTTTTTTTTTTTTCCTCCCCCCTCTATATTGCCATATGAGGGATCACAAATTATCCTTTCTATAAGGCTGGGGCCACACAGGGATTACTGCGTTCCCCTCGCATGACACTCTGCTCACGCTGGCAGCAGAGCCGAGTGTCCCTGCAACTGAGGTCCGATCGCGGACCTCAGCTGCGGGGGGCAGGCCGGCGCTGAGGAGGCGAGGGAGGGATTTATCTCCCTCTCTCCTCTGTTGCCGGCTATTGCCATTCTCGCCCTGCACTCGCGGTACACCAGTATACCGCGAGTGCAGTGCGATTTTTCTCTCGCCCCATAGACTTGAATGGGTGTAAGAGAAAACAGGGGGAATGTGATGGTTTTTTTTTTTTTTTTTTAATCGCACTCCACTCGCACTGATTTTCATGCCCTGTGGTTTAGGCCTAAAGGTAAAATATTTTTTAAAAAGAGGCAGGGAAATATCTTACCTCAAAAAAAGAATGAGCTGTGATCTGTGCTGTGTTATCTGTGGACTCTCTTGTGTGTCCCCGGCCCAGGAGATGTCGTATAATCAGACCATGTCCCTGTACGGTCAGACACGGCCATTACACAGCACATAGCAGGGGCACATATATCAGATTATCTCCGCACAGGAGCAGTTTTTTTAAACACATCCAAATGTATAACTTCTTATTGCTGTTGTTATAATATCTATTGATTAAAATCAACTTTGTAATTAAAGGGGGTTTTCCCATGAACAAATATAAAGGGACAAACCCAGCCAAGGACGTATATATACATTGAATGAATAGAAGAAGCATTGTAATATATTTATTTTATTTAGCCATAACAAAAAAACATGGATGTCACAGTGGTTGGAAACTGTGATGACTCCGGTACCAGTTTTTCACATACATCTTTTCTATACAGCTGTGAAGGAGGCCTAACATGGCTTGGAGTGAAGTCATGTGCTACAACATGGGAACGATACTATGAGGTGAACATGGCCGGCACAAACCTTGTACAGATTGAGCATACAATTGCTGTTAAAGAAAGGTTGTTTTTATTTTGAGAGCAGTTTTTTCTTTAGCCATTTTGCTCCAATATATTGAGGAGCTGACCTACATTTAACGTCTAATTATCATTTCTGCTTCTGGATATTACATGTACAGCTAGTAATTATCACTTTATAATGTTGGAATGAGGCTGTTCCAGTTTCTGAGTAAATGACCTAATATTTGTCCTATAATGTCAGACCTGTTGATATGAGAGGATTTTCCATATAGGACTGAATGGCTGCAGGTCTCATCACCTGTAATACCTGCCTACTCCACCTTCATCTGCTATTATTACTGCTGATTTCCATTGTTACGTGACGTGATTCATCGGTCTGGAAAACTAGTAATTGATGGTCTTGAATTGATGGCACACTCCCTGTCACCAGCTTCTGCATGCTGCAATCGCTATTGATTGCACCCTATAGAAGATAGCACAGGGTTAACATAATCGGATCAGGTTTCAATGAGGTCTCCGGTCCGGACGCAAATGTCAGCGTTGCATCCGCTGGACGACGCAGCGTCGTTATTTTGATGCGTCGGGTGGAAGGAACACAGCATGTAACTTTTTTGAGCTGCGGAAACCTTTATTTTTACTGCGCATGCTCATTTTTTTTTTTTTTTTTTTTTTTTTTTTATCACAGAAACTTTTATTTTGTTTCTCGGTGGCCGAACGTTCAGCTGAGCGCCCGACCGCCGGCATGTGAGAGCTCTCAGCTGAGCGCCCGGCCACCGGCATGTGAGAGCTCTCAGCTGAGCGCCCGGCCACCGGCATGTGAGAGCTCTCAGCTGAGCGCCCCCGACCGCCGGCATGTGAGAGCTCTCAGCTGAGCGCCCGGCCGCCGGCATGTGAGAGCTCTCAGCTGAGCGCCCGGCCGCCGGCATGTGAGAGCTCTCAGCTGAGCGCCCCCGGCCGCCGGCATGTGAGAGCTCTCAGCTGAGCACCCCCGGCCACCGGCATGTGAGAGCTCTCAGCTGAGCGCCCCCGGCCGCCGGCATGTGAGAACGATCAGCTGAGCGCCTCCGACCGCCGGCTATTGAGAGTGATCAGCTGAGCGCCCGGCCACCGGGTGATCAGCTGATCGTTCACAATAGTCTGCTGCCGGTAAAACTGTAAAGAAGAAAAAAAATAAAAAAAAAGCTTTCCGTTGTTTTGTACGATCCGTTGCATTTGTTGTGCCACTATATGCAACACATCCGTCACACAACGCAATGCAACGGATGCCGTTCAACGCAAGTGTGAAAGTAGCCTAAGACTATATTCACATGTTGCGGTTTTTGTATTTTGTTTTTTTACACTGAAGGAAAAGCTGATCTCTTCACAGTAAAACAACTGTGTATTGTGCTGTGCTTTTTGCTGCATTTTTAGCGTGTCATTTTGTCTACAGTAAATGTTGTTAATATTAAGCTAGTTTCCCTCCCATTGCTTTCAATGGTCAAAAAAAAAGAAAAAAAACAGGAAAACTGCTGAAAAAAATTGACATACTGCCTTCTTCAAAATCGCAGCAATTTTCCATTTCAGTCAGGAAAAAAAAGCAATGGTGTGCATGAGATTTCTGGAATGTCATAGGTTTTGCTGGTACTGCTTTTTATTTGCATCAACCCAATGGAAGAAACATGCAAAAAAGCAACGTGTGAACGTAGCCTAGGAAAGCCTGATTTCCACTGTTGTCACTTTCTGAGCTGTTGGCTGTAGTTTTGATTAAAATCACTGTTTTATAAGCAGGAGATTACCACTAGAGGACTAGAAAACCTGCTGCCATGTAGTCATTCATATTAGGGAGCTCTCTATAACCACAGCCCCACCACTGATTAGCAGCTTTCTGCCTATGCACAGACTTCACAGAAAGCTGCCAATCAGTGGTGTGGACAGAGCTCAGCATTCGGAGAACTGGTAGATCTGTAGCGGAGTGATTTTATTGAAGCTTAAATAAGTGAATCCTTAGGGTTTCCTCTGTTTCGACACCTTGCTGCTCTTGGATAGCAAAACGTGATGACAGATTTCCATTATATGAAATTCGGGCTCACAGAACATACAGTAGAATGTCACTAATGCATAATAGCACAAGTTACCTGCTTCTTTCATCCATAGCTCGTCTCCGCAGATATTGCCCTCCCATGCACTCCACCTCTGCTCCAGGTAGTAGCCATGCCCTGTGTAGTCTGGGGTGACCCAGAGCGTCATGTACTATGTACTGCACTGGCATGAATTTACATGTTGACCCAGAAGGGCATAGTGCCAACAGCCCCTGAGCTTCTCCACTGTTTCCATCTTAAAAGGGTTGTCTTCTACTCGGCCCACCATTTCTCAATCACTATATTCCCTCCTATAAAACAATACCAGTCTGTACTCACCGCTGATTCTGGTGCCATTCCAGTGACGACAGCACTAGGTTTCCCTGCACTCGAGTAATGTTGATATGTCGCGTGAGCCCTGCAGCCAATCTGCTTCTGCTAATGGGCTGCTTCACTCTCGCGTCCTATGGATGAAACGTGAGAACAGCAGCTCCGATTTCCTCCCGATGTCCGTTTTATCAGGAGGAGGAGAGAGTGACGCGGCCTGATAGCAGGTGCTGATTGGCTGAAGGGCTCCCGTGAGAGATCAGCGTCACAGGAGACCTGGCGCCAGAGGTGACTATAGGCTGTTATTTTACATGGGGGAATGTGGTGATGAGCAGGGGTGGTGCGAGTAGTGGACAACCCCTTTAAATAAGACCTATATCAGTTATGTCCTATGCTTATCTTTGCACATATAATTTGGTGCTTTCAGTCTCCTAAATCCTGATCTCACTTTATCTCATTTTTGTCTCCATGAAGGACTGAAGAGGACCTGTCCTTTAATGTCTCAGAAGTGAAGGGCAGATTTAATCCTTATCCAGCTGGAAGACATCTTTGAAGAATCTGATCAAAGTTTGTGAGGTACAATGTCTTTTTCCTCAGTGTAACGTGACTTTCCACATGTGTAGCACAGTATGGCGTATTTCTTGGAATCCTTCAGGTATAGAGTACATTTGAGAGGCTTGCGCCTTTTCTTGTAAGTGGCACTAATCCCTCAGTGTGATAATGAATGTATTGCACATTGTGTATTCATGATGATTAAAATTCTATCTCCCTCTCCGGACTGTACACAGCAGTGCGTACATAAAAACAACTCTGCGTACAGCTTTAGGGTAGAGCTTCATGTAGGCAAAGTAAAGAATATACAGTATTTCTCCTATATACGGTTTGTTATTCTATTGTTGAATGGTTTTAAGCAATCCATTGAATAAATATGGCCATGCACATTAGATGGCTGAGAAACGAACCATCCTGCAGCTGATCGTTCAGCTTACAGCCATCTCAACCAGCTCCCATACCCTGAAGCGCTTGTTGGTCGAATGCTCCTGGATTCCCTGGCTGATAAATCGTTCAGCAATCTATCTCTGGTAGAACAATGGGATGAGCATTCCAGAATTGTATATGCACAATCAACATCTCCCAAGGCCATCAGTTGGCTGTGTCCCCATACATTAGACTGTTGATGAAATCCGTCAATGTCGTTGAATCCGTCTGACGTTAGTCTAAAGGTCCAGTCACACTAAGCAACTTACCAGCGATCCCAACAACGATAGGGATCGCTGGTAAGTTGCTAGGAGGTTGCTGGTGAGCTGTCACACTGCGACGCTCCAGCGATCCCACCAGCAACCTGACCTGGCAGGGATCGCTGGAGCGTGGCTACACGAGTTGCTGGTGAGCTCACCAGCAACCAGTGACCAGCCCCCAGTCTCCTAGTTACAGCACACATCAGGTTAATTAACCCGATGTGTGCTGCAGCTAAATGTGCACAGAGCAGGGAGCAGCGCACAATGCTTAGCGCTGGCTCCTTGCTCTCCTAGTTACAGCACACATCGGGTTAATTAACCCGATGTGTCCTGCAGCTACATGTGCACAGAGCAGGAGCCGGCAGCACAGGCAGTGAGAGCGGAGGAGGCTGGTATCAAAGGTAAATATCGGGTAACCAAGGACAGGGCTTCTTGGTTACCCGATGTTTACATTAGTTACCAGCCTCAGCAGAAGCCGGCTCCTGCTGCCTGCACATTTAGTTGTTGCTGTCTCGCTGTCACACACAGCGATCTGTGCTTCACAGCAGGACAGCAACAACTAAAAAATGGCCCAGGACATTCAGCAACAACCAACGACCTCACAGCAGGGGCCAGGTTGTTGCTGGGTGTCACACACAGCAACATCGCTAGCAACGTCACAAAAGTTGTTCGTTACCAGCGATGTTGCTAGCGATGTTGCTTAGTGTGACGGGGCCTTAAGGGGTACTTCTCACATAGCGAGATCGCTGCTGATTCACAGGTTTTGTGACATACCAGTGACCTCATCATTATTATTATTATTATTATTATTTATTATTGCGATCTCGCTGTGTGTGACACTAAGCAGTGACCTGGCCCCTGTAAAATCAGTGATCGTTACACACTGTTCTGGTTTTTTGCTCATTGGTCTCCCGCTGTGCAACACGCATCGGCGTATTTGACTGCGGGAGACCAATGAGCACAGATTCTGTGTAAACAGCATACGCTGGTAACCAGGGTAAATATTGGGTAACTAAGCAAAGCGCTTTGCTTGGTTACCCGATATTTACCCTGGTTACCAGCGTACACCGCTTACAGGCTGCCAGCGATGGCTCCCTGCACACAAAGCCAGGGTAAATATCAGGTAACTAAGCAAAGCGCTTTGCTTGGTAACCCGATGTCTACCCTAGCTACGTATACAGGGAGCCAGCGCGGGCAGCCTGTAAGCGGTGTACTCTGGTAACCAGGGTAAATATCGGGTAACCAAGCAAAGCGCTTTGCTTAGTTACCCGATATTTACCCTGGTTACCAAGCGCAGCATGGTTACACGAGTCGCTGGTGGCTGGTCGCTGGTGAGATCTGACTGTTTGACAGCTCACTAACGACCCTGTAGCGACGTACCAGCGATCCTGACCAGGTCGTATCGTGGTCGGAATCACTGGTACGTCGTTTAGTGTGATGGTACCTTAATATGTATGATGGCCTTAAAGGGAACCTGTCAGGTGCAATATGCACCCAGAACCACGAGCAGTTCTGGGTGCATATTGCTAATCCCTGCCTAACCGTCCCAGCCTATTGTAGCATAGATAAAGAGATCTTTAGAAAAAGTATTTCTAAATATCTTTTATGATATGCTAATGATTGCAGGGACTAGTCCCAAGCGCGTTAGTTCCTGCACTCATTCCACCCTCTTAGCATGTTAGCATGCCCACAGGGGCGTGCTAAGATGCTATTCAATGTCAACTGCCCTGCGTCATCAGTGGTGACGTGTGTACCTATGTCCATTGTCATCGCTTCAGATGCCAGGCAGTACACATGATCTGAAGTCACTACACTTCCGGTCATGTGCACTAGACCTCTCTGAAGCTGGGACGCATGATCGGAAGTGCTGTGGACTTCTGATTATGCGCACTGCCTGGCGTCTGAAGCGATGACAGTGGACACAGGTATGCGCGTCACCACTGATGACGCAGGGCAGTGGGCATTGAATAGCATGCTAAGAGGGTGGAATGAGCGCAGGAACTAACGCCCTTGCGACTTTTCCCAGTGATCATTAGCATATCATAAAAGATCTTTAGAAATACTTTTTCTATTCTCGTGTATACAGGGACAGTTAGGCAGGGATTATCAATATACATCCAGATCTGCTCTTGGTTCTGGGTGCATATTGCACCTAACAGGTTCCCTTTAATGATCTGCAATGTGTGTACATAAGTGGAAATGACAATGTTTCTTTTTGTTTTTGTTCTTTTCCACATATTTTCCACATAAGTTTCTTAAGTTCAGTTGACATATGAAATGGCAGAGAATGGCACTGATTGTGAACAGCGGCGTGTTGGAATGGCTAAAGAACAACACAACGGAAGCTTCACAGGTAATCTACTCCTTCCTTAATGTAATTGTAGAACTGTGAACAATAGGTAAAAAAAAAAAAGCCTGAATCTTTATTGTTTCTACGACTGTTATTGTGAACTATTGTGAACTTAAACAAGCAATAATGTATATTCAACAATTCATTCAAGAAAAGCCTTTCTCCATTAGCAACGTATGTGTTTTAGGGGTGAAAATCTATTGCGGTCGCACTGTTAAGAGTACTTTCAGATTTCTTTTGCATTCATTTTCACATATTTGTGTTATGATGATCTAAAACATGATCTTACTACTGTATATAAGCATTAGGTTTAATTCACTACATTTTTATTAGGTTTATTTTATTTTGTATGCAACTGTACATTTGTATGAGGCATAGTACAAAACGTCCTTCTGTCAGATAAAGACAGAGATATATTACTTCCTGGGAGTTAGTTCTTTTTTAATCCAGCCCTTTTAAAACTGTCTTAAGCAAAGTAATATTTCCCCTAATCCTTCCTAATTAAGTATATGTATTAAAATACGTCAAGGGACTTACGAACATTAGACCAGAAGGCATCCAAATGCTTGGTATTGTATAAATCCTTCTTTATCTGAGCAAAATAATAAAAACCTCAATATACATGATAGATAAAATGTTAAAAATTGATAACTCGTTTAAGGATAAATTCCTAAATCATTTTGTTATATTAAAAATTCTTGAATAATATGACCTGATCCCGTGCCTATATATTTCAGCGGGGCTCATTTTTGTAAATGCCCTCACTTTTTCCTATGGTTTTTGCCAGGCTCAGGACTTTGCAGTGCCCAGGTAACTTTTTGAGGACAAAATACAGCAGGATGACCCTTCACGGCATATGACGTATATCTACATCATGTGTCATGTCCCTTGTTTTTATGGGGCTTATTTAATCAGCCATCATGTTCCTCGGAGTTCTGCCCGTGGCTGTTAATCAGCTTAATCCCGCTGTCAGTCTCTGATAGCGAGATTTAACACTCACTGGCAGGGAGCACATAATTCCCCGCGCCCATCGGTGCACCCTTGATGTCATCGCGGGGTGCCGATGGGAGCGCGTTGACAGTTGTTCTGTCAATGTGATGTCATCGGAAGCAGGAGAATCGCGGGCAAATGCGGTCCTTGACTACTCTCAGCTGGCAGAGCGTTAGCAACTACCTGCCCCATGAAAAGCACAGTCTTGGATAACCCCTCTTAAGTCTTTTGAGAGGGACAAGATTAATCCTGTTCTCCAGCTGAGAGAGGGCACTAAAAGCTCTTTGTTCTCCCAATAGTAGGGATCCCACCATCTGCCTTCATTTTATGGCATGTCTGATTGATGAGTGAATCAGAGGTGGTTTGTTGACCTACCCCTATAATGATCAATACATTTGTTAGCAAGGGAATACAGGTCTCTGCTTTTTTCCCTCTAAATTTCGGATTGCTCTTGAAAATCTATTTCTAGTTACTGTTTAGAGCTATTCTTCCACACCATGTACAATGCATGTGTTTGCACACGTGAGTTTCTGCTCCCAGTGGACCTCCTCTTTATCTCCACTCCCTTTTCCCTAGTAAGCCAATAAGCTAGTTCATGAATATATTTTGTGAGCTTTGGGCAAAGCCAGGAAGCCAAAGGAAAACGCCCAGCCAGGGATGGAGCCTCTAAATTCCTTGTTGATGTTGCACTGGTTGGACTTGAGCCTATAGATACATTGTTGCAAGACTGCAGAGTTTGTTGCTGAAACAACTTTTGCCGGAATGGTATAAATGCTTGAAAAATATTATAACAATTATGAGTGATCTGTAATTTGGTCTACATGTAAAATAATTATAATAGTAAATTGAGATTAGCGTAAAAGGGATCTTGTGGTGATGAAAATGGTATCTGATCTGCAGGCAGGGTGGTATAGAGCAGGAAGAGCTGATCAGATTGGTATACGAGGGGCTGCTCATAAGTCTTTGGCTTTACCCAGAAAGAAACGAGAAATGAGGAAAATTTACATTTATTCCACATACTTTCCACTGATGTCAACACACTTCTTACATTTGTATTCCAAGTTCTGTAAGCCTAGCAAAAAGAAGGATTCGGTTGTGCCTCAAACCAGGCATCCGTAGCAGCCATGGCATTAGAAATGGTGTGAAATTTGGTAATCTTGAGGTGTTTGCTCAGGTTGGGAAACAGATGATAGTTGGAGGGAGCTAGATCTGGTGAATAAGTTGGGTGGTCAACCAGCTGGAGGCCCAGCTCTGCCAGTTTTACTGTGGTCGCTTGTGCAGTGTGAGCGGAGACGTTGTCTTGCAGGAACAATATTCCTTTGGACAGCTTGCCGAGCCTTTTGGCCTTCAGAGCTGCCTTCAATTAGTCCAATAGATCAATGTAATACCTTGCAATGATGGTGGAACCCTTTTGAAGGTAGTCCACTAGCAGCACGCCCTCTTTATCCCAGAACACAGACACCATCACCTTAGTGGCTGATTTTTGCACCATGAGTGTCTTTGGATGAGGAGAACCACTGTGCCTCCACTCTTGACTGCTCCTTGTATTCAGGGTCATACAAATAAATCCATGTCTCATCCATAGTTACCAGTCGATCCAGGAAGTTCTTATCTGTCCGGAAACGCTGACAAACTTGGAGGTTTTCACTTGCATGCTTCTCTGATCTGTTGTCAAACATTTGGGGACCCACTTTGCAGATAGCTTCCTCATGTCCAAATGTTCATGGATAATGACACAAACACGTTCATGGGAAATCCCCATGATGTCTGCTATTGCTTTAGCTGAAATTTGTGGATTCTCCATTGTGAGGTTGTGCACAGCATTGATGATCTCCGGAACAAGAACCACTCTCGATCGTCCAGGACGTTCCTCATCATTGCTGCTGAAGTGGCCCATTTTAAATTTGTCAATCCAGTTCTTAACTGTGGAATATGAGGGCATTGATCCCCCAATGTCTGTGACCTATCACCATGAATATCCTTCGTAGACTTTCCTTGCAGAAACAAGAATTTTATCACTCCTCTGCTCTCAGTTGCTGTGAATATCGCATTAGACTCTGCCATTTTGTTTTCCCACGTGCATAGAACACTGTTGCCATAAGCAACAAGCACAAAATTTTGAAAACGTATTAGACACATAAGGCTTTCATGTGCTGTACCATTCGTTACCATAGAAACAAAAAAGATCACAAAGCCAAAAACTTATCATTTTTGTGAGTACATTTTTATTAAGTGTCCAGTGGGCGGTCCTACTCTGTGATTGTCAGACAAAACATGCAGAAATAGCTGTCAATCACTAGTAGGACCGCCCATGTGACTCCTACGCATACAATCACCAGGGATCTCAATGAATAAAATAAGATTATGCTGAATATTTTCCCACATTATCTTCTGGTTCTTTGCCTTCTTTATACCCTTTCGTCCACCGTTTGGACTGAATGTGACAGGTTCCCTTTAATATTCTGGACTATACGTTTCTAGCACATTTGTCATTTATTTTTCTACACATACACTTGCTGATTTGCTTGGGTTGTGTGTAATGTGAGCCTTTCTCTCTGTGTGCTCTTGCTGCAGATTACAAATATTGATTGTTTTCTGTTCACATAGCTTTCATTAGTAAATCCGGGTTTAGTTTAAATAAAGAAAGCTTGTTCTGGCAATGGTAAATAGTCATTTTCAGTACACATGGGTATGGGTCACGCCAAGTTACCTGCAGTTTACCAAAAGAAGCCCCCATCTAGATACAGTGCCTTGCAAAAGTATTTGGCCCCTTTGAATTTTTCAACCTTTTCCCACATTTCAGGCTTCAAACATAAAGATAAAAATTTTAATGTTATGGTGAAGGATCAACAACAAGTGGGACACAATTGTGAAGTTGAATGAAATTTATTGCTTATTTTAAACGTTTATAAAAAATAATAAACTGAAAATTGGGGCGTGTAATATTATTCGTCCCCTTTTAAGTTAATACTTTGTAGCACCACCTTTTGCTGCGATTACAGCTGCAAGTCGCTTGGGGTATGTGTCTATCAGTTTTGCACATCGAGAGACTGAAATTCTTGCCCATTCTTCCTTGTAAACAGCTGGAGCTGAGTGAGGTTGGATGGAGAGCGTTTGTGAACAGCAGTTTTCAGCTCTTTCCACAGATTCTCGATTGGATTCAGGTCTGGACTTTGACTTGGCCATTCTAACACCTGGATACGTTTATTTGTGAGCCATTTCATTGTAGATTTTGCTTTGTCTTAGATCATTGTCTTGTTGAAAGACAAATCTCCGTCCCAGTCTCAGGTCTTTTGCAGACTCCAACAGGTTTTCTTCAAGAATGGTCCTGTATTTGGCTCCATCCATCTTCCCATCAATTTTAACCATCTTCCCTGTCCCTGTTGAAGAAAAGCAGGCCCAAACCATGATGCAGCCACCACCATGTTTGACAGTGGGGATGGTGTGTAAGGGTGATGAGGTGTGTTGCTTTTACGCCAAACATATCATTTGGCATTGTGCCCAAAAAGTTCGATTTTTGGTTTCATCTAACCAGAGCACCTTCTTCCACATTTTTGGTGTTTCTCCCAGGTGGCTTGTGGCAAACTTTAAATTACATTTTTTATGGATATCTTTGAGAAATGGCTTTCTTTTTGCCACTCTTCCATAAAGGCCAGATTTGTGCAGTGTACGACGGATTGTTGTCCTATGGACAGACTGTCCCACCTCAGCTGTAGATCTCTGCAGTTCATCCAGAGTGATCATGGGCCTCTTGGCTGCATCTCTGATCAGTCTTCTCCTTGTTTGAGATGAAAGTTTGGATGGACGGCCGGGTCTTGGTAGATTTGCCGTGGTATGGTACTCCTTCCATTTCAATATGATCACAGTGCTTCTTGGGATGTTTAAAGTTGTGGAAATCTTTTTGTAACCAAATCCGGCTTTAAACTTCTCCACAACAGTATCACGGACCTGCCTGTTGTGTTCCTTGGTCTTGATGCTATCTGCGCTTTAAACAGAACACTGAGACTATCAGGGTATGTGCGCACGTTGCTTTTTACCTGCTTTTTACCTGCTTTTTTGCTGCTTTTTCTTCTGCGCTGTTTAATGCCAAAATGGATGTGTTCTTCTATTCAAGCAAAGTCTATGGGAATTTGGGTTTCTTGTTCACACTATGTTGTTCAAAATGCTGCCTTTTTGTGGCAGAACTTTGGTCAAAAACTCAGCTTTTCAAAGAAGCAACATGTCAATTGTTTTTGCCATTTGGGTTTTGCACTGCAAAGCTGAGTTTTTGACCAAAGTTCTGCCACAAAAAGGCAGCATTTTGAACAACATAGTGTGAACAAGAAACCCAAATTCCCATAGACTTTGCTTGAATAGAAGAACACATCCATTTTGGCATTAAACAGCGCAGAAGAAAAAGCAGCAAAAAAGCAGGTAAAAAGCAACGTGCGCACATACCCTCACAGAGCAGGTGCATGTATACGGAGACTTGATTACACACAGGTGGCTTATATTTATGATCAGTCATTTAGGACAACATTGGATCATTCAGAGATCCTCAATGAACTTCTGGAGTGAGTTTGCTGCACCGAAAGTAAAGGGCCGAATAATATCTCACGCCCCAATTTTCAGTTTATCAGTTTTACAAAAGTTTAAAATAAGCAATAAATTTCATTCTACTTCACAATTGTGTCCCACTTGTTGTTGATTCTTCACCATAACATTAACATTTTTATCTTTTATGTTTGAAGCCTGAAATGTGGGAAAAGGTTGAAAAATTCAAGGGGCCGAATACTTTCGCAAGGCACTGTACACAGCATAGCACACTGCACTACTTTTTCCTGAATAAAAGGCCTAATCCCAACAGATCCCATTATATTCCGTAAGATGAGTCAGGTGCCATTTGCGTTCATTATGTAATATATCTATCTGCTGCCCGAAGTTTGCATTCCTATTCCTGTTATCACATTCGTAATGTAGATATGAACTGTCATTTTTTACTGATGGAAAGTACTGACCACAATTCTGCCATGTGAAAGTGGTCGTGCGCTTGTCCATTTATCATGTCTCCATCACATCATCTTGAAGATCTATCTGTTTATTGAATGCTTGTTTATATCTCTCTCCTTGGCAGGTGCCATTCATGCAAGATATTTTTTTTTTTTATCTCCACATGTAAGTGATTTTAATGTTATGACTGATGGTTTTATGTAGTTTGCATTTCAGATGCAGCTGCAGTGTGCTGAACAGCAAAACCACTCTTTTTTTTTTTTGCTGCAAATTGCCATAATGTTGCATTGTGATTTGTCATCCAGTTTTTAAAGGTGCCATATTTTAAAAGGAACCTGTCATCAAGTATGTCTACCCCAAACTAATGGTATCTGTGTATTGGCACTATAATGCTGACTACATTCATGGCTTTACTTTAGAAATCAGTGTTTGTTTCAGAGAAATGTGCTGTTATGTAAATGGGCTTGAATTGCAGTGTTGGTGGGGGCACTGCACATACAGATCTGCTGCTTGTCTTCTCTTTTCTCAACCGCTGCCTGTGATTGACAGGTTGCTCTTCTTTCAGTGACCTGCATCCTCCACCCACAATCTAATAAGCGCTGTCATTCACTAGGACTGTGCATGCGCAGAAAGCTCCTAAGGAGGAAAACTCCTTATGTGGTGTGATCTGCATAGTTTGCAGATATCACCAGACACCCCCCCTTCTTCACTATCACGACCAATGCAGGAATGTCAAAATCCTCTTCTGCGCCAGTCGTCCTAGTGAAGAATGCAGTCACTGTTTTATCGGCAAGAGATTATCACTAGAGGACTAGTAAACGTGCTGGTATGCAGTCCTCCAACCCCGCCCCCATCACTGATAACCGCTTCTCTGGCTCTATACAGCCAGAGCGGTCAGTCAAAGAACTTGGGAGTTTAGGATAGGTGGAAAGGTGCCCTTTAATGTTTGGCCACATCATGGGTGACATCACCTGCGGGAGCGACGCTGGTCTCTGTACACCGGGTAGTCTGACAATGTTCTCCTGCCGGCTCATTACTGGTGATCTGATCTAGCATTGGAAAGTGTGCTGTTATTGTGCTATTGTGCACAGTGCACTGGGGCTAGCTCAGCTCCTGAAACGTCACTTATGATGCTTTGTTTCAGGGAAGGGTTAGAGGCTGCATCAATGACGGCAGCCACTGCCCCCTGGTGACTCTTCGTTTGAGTATGCCAGCATGAACTGAGATTCTCAAAGCTCATCAAAAAGGAGAATAGTAGTTACTGTAGTTATATAAGGGAGCGGTAGGGTATTTTTAATTCAATTATTTTAGAAAATTGTTTAGAGTATGGCAGTAAATAAATTATGAAGGAAAAATACTTTAGACTTCGAACGACCCCCTTTAAAGTTCAAAGGTAAAGGAACACTGGTTACACCACCTTGTGTTGACAAAGGAAACTTTCACCAGCTGCCCCTAGATTTCTGAGGAGACAGAAGGCCTGGAGCAAGATTGGGCGGCAGTGGGCACTGTGGTTTGCATAGCAAGGCGAAATGCTGAATGTCTCCATGCCAGGTTCTAATACATACACCTACTCACCCAAAAGCACAAGAAAGGTTGAGTACCTGAGGTTCAAATCAAATAATGGATCAGATTTATGTCTTGAGGAGGAGGAATGAAGCATACGCTGACCAGAACATTCTACATATAGTGGCTTTATGATCTGGGACTGCTTTACTTCCCTAACAGCAGAACGTGAAGGACAACATGGATTCAATCCAGTATCAGGAAATCCTTGAAAAAAAAGTCATGCCTTCTGTGAGAAAGCTGAAGCTAGGACATCATTAAATCTTCTGAAGGGATAATAATCCCAAGCAAACTTCAAAGTCCACCAGGGCTTGGTTTCGGAAGCAGTCCTGGAAGATTCTGGAGAAGTCGTTAAAGATGCCTATTTAACTCTCCACTGAAAACCTTTGGTGGAATTTCCAGTAGGCGGTTGTAGAATACAAGCCCAAGAATATACCTTATTAGTGAACTGGAAGTCATTGTCCATCAGGAATGGGTAAGGGTTTATTAAGAATGCTGATGTCCAGCTTTACATCACATTTGTCATTCAAGTTGAAAGAAAGCTACTAGATTCTAAAGATGCTTTCTTGAAGAGGTTTAGTAACTCTGAGACTGCAATAGTTAATAAAGGTGGCATTTTGTGTAGAGTTTGGAGAAATCCCTTCTTATGTAAGTTGTATTGAGCCTTTTAAATTGTGCTTGTTTCATTGGTTTATTGCAAACACCACATTGTACATTTTTCCCCTGGGGGTTTCATGTTGATTGCAACTGAATATGTGCTTTAAATACTCTGTACATCTTTATTTTCAGATTATTGTTATGTTCCAACTTTATACGCAGTTTTCAGTGGAGGGGGATGTATTGTATCTAAAAGACATCTATGCACTTTCCCGTTTTTCAGATTTGCCTCTTGTTTGGCCATTCTGGCTTGATTTGAATGTGTTGTCACCGTTCCAATTCTTCAGCCTTCAGAGCTGGAAACTGTTCATTGCTGACTCGATGGCTACACGTAACATGTTTTTATCATTTGCATTCAGGAAAATATGGACTTCACAGTAATAGGATGTAGGAAACCTAAACTGTGCTATTTAATAACAGTGAATTAGCTAACTTGTTAAAAGCAAGTCAAACAAGGCTTGTTCCAAAAATGAATCCGGAGCGTCTGACTCCAGCACATCTCCTCATCAAGACTGGCACGAACAGCATCGGTCTAGTTGTATCGGGCGGTTTATCTTTGTTCAGCCTATTGTGCTGCATACATCTCTTTTTTTTTTTTAAAGGGTTATTTATGTCATGTATTGAGTAGCACACAGTTTAGAAGTCTATTTCACTGCAGGAAAGGCTAGGGGCAGGTACTCTTACTTAAATGTCAGTTTTTGTTCAGTAGATTTGTCCTAATGTTGAGCTTCTGCTGCTGTGATACATTACAGGGAACCTAACATCAGGATTTTCATGTATAAGGTGCAGCCACTATGAGGCACAGTGTGTACATACCATTAGTGGGCAGCTCGGGTGTTTAGGCAGCGAAATCCAACTTTATAAAGTTTGAAAATTCGTGCACTTTTTGATTGACGTGTGCACCGCTCTCCTAATGTCCGGGCGGGTTTATGCACGTTTATCCCCGCCACCTGTTCCTCCCTCTCTCCTGTTGTCCGGACGGGTTGTGCACGTGTATCCCCCCCCCCCCCCCCCCCTCCCGCCACCTGTTCCTCCCTCTCTCTGGTTGTATTCAAATTTCTCTCTTCAGAAACATGGCGCCAGAGTTGGCACCTGCGCATAGCGCTTATCTCCGGCGCCATGTTTCTGAAGCCCGCAGTAGCTAGCATTACCTGCAGCAACGATATCGTGCCGCCCCAGGACACCATGACCAGGTCTCGCAGCACTGCCGTCACTGGGTCATGTGAGTCCATTGTGAACTTACCTCACCTGACCCCCAATGTCGCTGGCAGGCTGCTGTCGGCTTTTTCCTGTGGCGTCCCGGTGTCCTAAGCGGCTGCTGTGCTGGCACGGTGTCCTGGGGCAGCACGATATCGTAGCTGCAGGTAATACTAGCTACTGTGGGCTTCAGAAACATGGTGCCAGAGATAAGCGCTATGCGCAGGTGCCAACTCCGGCGCCATGTTTCTGAAGAGAGAAATTTGAATACAACCTGAAAGAGGGAGGAACAGGTGGCGGGTGGGGGGGGGGGCGGGGATACACGTGCATAACACGCCCGGACATTAGGAGAGAGGTGCACATGTCAATCAAAAAGTGCTTGATTTTTGAAACTTTAGGCAGTGAAATCCAACTTTATAAACACCCAAGCTGCCCCCTGATAGTATGCACTGTGCCTGATAGTGCCAGTACTGGCTGCACCTTATACACGAAAATCCTGATAATAATAATTAATTTATTCATTTATATAGCGCTATTAATTCCATAGCACTTTACATACATTGGCAACACTGTCCCCATTGGGGCTCACAATCTAAGATCCCTAACTGTATGTTTTGGAGTGTGGAAGGAAACTGGAGTACCCGGAGGAAACCCACACAAACACAGGGAGAACATACAAATTCCTTGCAGATGGTGTCCTTGGTGGGATTTGAACCCAGGACCTCAGCGCTGCAAGACTGCAGTGCTAACCACTGAGCCACCGTGCCGCCCTGATGTTTGGTTCCCTTTTAACAGTTTGTCAGTACTTGTTCTTAACTATATAAACATTACAGGGCATTTGAACAAGCACATGACTGAATGTGAAAGGACTGATTAGGAGAACAGCTCTGGAAAATGCAGATGCTGGGGGCCTGATGATTTTGCATGACTAACAGGTCAGGAGCTGAGAAGGAAGGAGGTGAGCAGCTGACTACTCTATAGACCGTAATGGGCTGGAGAGAGATGGCTGGCATCTCAAGAGTTAGGGTACCGTCTCACTAAATGACGTACCAGCGATTCCGACCACGATACGACCTGGTCAGGATCACTGGTGCGTCGCTACATTGTCTCTGGTGAGCTGTCAATCAGGCAGATCTCACCAGCGACTCATGGAACGATGCTGCGCTTGGTAACCAGGGTAAATATCGGGTAACTAAGCAAAGCGCTTTGCTTGGATACCCGATATTTACCCTGGTTACCAGCATACACCGCTTACAGGCTGCCAGCGCTGTCTCCCTGTATACGTAGCTAGGGTACACATTGGGTTACTAAGCAAAGCGCTTTGCTTAGTTACCTGATATTTACCCTGGTTACCAGCGTACGCTGCTTACACAGTCGGTGCTCGTTGGTCACCCGCCGTCAAACACGCCGATGTGTGCTGCACAGCGGGAGACCAATGAGCAAAAAATGAACCAGAACAGTGTGTAACGATCAGTGATTTCACAGCAGGGGCCAGGTTGCTGCTTAGTGTCACATACACAGCGAGATCGCTGATGAGGTCACTGGTGCGTCACAAAACCTGTGACTCGGCAGCGATCTCGCTATGTGAGAAGTACCCCTTAGGCTGGGGCCAGATGAGCATTAGATGCAATATGCTAATTATCCTCGCCTCCAGCTCTGCTGCCAGCATGAGCAAAAAAGGCATCAAAACTGTGTGGCATTGACCTGGTCTCTAATCTGAGCTGCTCTTAATCTGCGATATCTGTGGCTGGTGACTCGGATAAACTTATCCTCCGCAGCAGAGGCGACTCTTGGTCTTCCTTTCCTGGGGCGGTCCTCATGTGAGCCAGTTTCTTTGTAGCGTTTGATGGTTTTTGTCACTGCACTTGGGGACACTTTCAAAGTTTTCCCAATTTTTCAGACTGACTGACCTTCATTTCCTAAAGTAATGATGGCCACTCGTTTTTCTTTACTTAGAATTTGTATTATGGCAAGAAAAAAACAGCTAACAGTCTATTCAGTAGGACTATCAGCTGTGTATCCACCAGACTTCTGCACAACACAACTGATGGTCCCAACCCCATTTATAAGGCAAGACATCCCACTTATTAAGCCTGACAGGGCACACCTGTGAAGTGAAGACCATTTCCGGTGACTACCTCTTGAAGCTCATCAAGAGAATGCCAAGAGTGTGCAAAGCAGTAATCAGAGCAAAAATTAGTTACTTTGAAGAACCAACCTAGAATATAAGACATATCTTCAGTTGTTTCACATTTTGTTTAAGTATTTCATTCCACATGTGTTAATTCATCGTTTTGATGCCTTCACTCTGAATCTACAATTTTCAAAGTCGTGAAAAGAAAGAAAACCCTTTGTATGAGAGGGTGTGTCCAAACTTATGGTCTTTACTATATATATATATATATATATATATATATATATATATATATATATATATATATATATATATATATATATATATAATATATATATATTTATTTATATATTAAAAAGGGATAAACAAAAGAAAATTACTAAACCTGTGTCACGGAAGTGGCTCAGATTTATGATGGAAGGAAGGCCTCCAATAAAGGTGGAACAATTGTAAACGGCAATGTACCTTAGTGGGCATTGAACAACGATCATAATTTGGCAATTGCTTTTATTATCACAAGATACGCAAAGCTCGCCTCTGGCGAAACATAGCAGGGCTGGCCATAACATGTGGCTTCAGTTTCTGAAAAATTAGGAGATTGCCAATTTTCAGGATATCTTCCCCCTGTGGGTCGCAAAAAAAAAAAAAAAATTACATTTCTATAGATAGGTAACATGATATGGATAGCATCATCCAACTGGTCAATATTAATTTGGGTCTGATTCTCAGGCCTCACATATATAGATAGATATTTTTATTATTATAAAAAAAATCACATTCTTCCTCTTGGGAGTGCAAAGCTGAAAATCTGCCTCACGTTAATATCGGATTAATACAAACCCGAATATTTTTTACTACTTTTTTACCACTGGTGTCCAAAAGTCTGGGAAAATCTTTGAAACTCAGCAGAGCTGACTTCATAGGTGACAAAAGTGGCACTTTCCGAACTCTGTATGGACAGATTCCAGTCTTCATGTGTGGACTGGTACATCTGCTGGATAGAAATTACCTTGCTCCCAAGAGGTTTTACTTCAGTGGAGCTTGAAGTATAAGCTCTCCTACTCTGTTCTCCAGTCATACAGTGGGTACGGAAAGTAGTAAGACGAAAAAAGGAAAAATCAGCTCACCCAGATCAAATGGAGACTCCGATGAGGGACAGGTGCACGGTGAGGCCGGCCCGGGCAGGGAACTCCAGGAAAAAGGAAAGAATCCAGCACTCGTGTCCAAGATGTATAGTAAAACTTGATTTTTATTCAGATTTCCATAATAAAACAGATATGGATCATATCCAGAAGTATAAAAAGGTCCCCATAGAAGATGAGATAAAATGACAGGGATTACGCGTTTCGAGCTACATGCTCTTAATCTCAATCCATATAGATTAGAAAACCAAATGCAGATTTAAAGGAAAGGGGAGGGGGAGGAGAAATAAAAACGGATATGACACCATAGAGAGAAAAGAAGGAAAAAAGGTCAGACTTATGTACAGGCAAATACCACCGGTATATATCAAAGCATAGTTGCTATACATATCGCATGAGCAGCAAAACACATATAAGTAGAATGGATATTATGACAGCGATATGCAAACACAAAAACATATCCATAAATATATATCCATAAATACGTATATATGCATATCACTAATTTTTACCAAACTCATAAATTCCAACTTACATCATATGATGGAGAGAGTGAAAAAATGTTATTATTTTCATTTTATAATTTTGTAGAAAATGCAGAGAGAAACTTGTCATAATTCATGAATTAAAATAGGGAGTGTTAATATACAGAACATCCATATATATATGAATCCATAAGGAAGAACACACACTAATATAGATCAGATGAAAAACAACATTTTATCCAAAAAATAATATATCACAATTTAATACATTAGTATATATTCCTTAGTTCATCCCTCAAATTCATACCGTGGGGGGCTCTGGTCTCCATTAAAAAAATCCATCTTGCCTCTTTCCTGCGCATAATTTTTGTGATATTGCCCCCTCTATATGGTAGCACAATTTTTTCAATAGTATTTACACGGCAGCTATTCGTGCAGCCACCGTGAACAGAAATAAAATGTTGTGAAGCACCCGAAGGGCTTCTGCTGCTTCTGTTACAAGCATCATGTAGGTGTTCTGAAATCCTTTTTCTTAGACTGCGGCCAGTGCTCCCAATGTATTGAATGTTACATACATCACATGTGATAAGATAAACAACATGAGTTGTGCTACAGTTAATAAAAGAATTGATATTATATTCATTTTTTGTTACACTAGATACAATTTTTTTCGTATTGGACATATACTTGCACAAACCGCATGTGGGTATGGAAAGTATTCAGACCCCTTTAAATTTCTCACTCTTAGGTTTCATTGCAGTCATTTGGTAAATTCAAAAAAAGTTTTTTTTTTTCTCATTAATGTACACTCTGCACTCCATTTTGACAGAAAAAAAGCATAAATGTAGAAATTTTTAAAAATGTATTAAAGAAAAACTGAAATATCACATGGTCATAACTATTCAGACCCTTTGCTCAATCACTCATATTTAAGTCACATGCTGTCTATTTCCTGGGGATCCTACTTGAGATGGTTCTATTCCTTCATTGGAGTCCAGCTTTGATTAATTAAACTGATAGGACTTGATTTGGAAAGGCACACACCTGTCTATATAAGACCTCACAGTGCCTGTCAGATCAAATGAGAAACATGAGGTAAAAGGAACTGCCCAAGGAACTCAGACAGAATTGTGACAAGGCACAGATCTGGCCAAGGTTACAAAAGAATTTCTACAGTACTCAAGGTTCCTAAGAACACAGTGGCCTCCCTAATCCTTTAATGGAAGACGTTTGGTACCACCAGAATTCTTCCTACACCTGGCCGTCCAGCCAAACTGAGCAATCGTGGGAGAAGAGCCTTGGTGAGAGAGGTAAAGAAAAACCCCAAGATCACTGTGGCTGAGCTCCAGAGATGCAGTAATTAGATGGGAGAAAGTTCCACAAAGTCAACCATCAGTGCAGCCCTCCACCAGTCTGGCCTTTATGGCAGAGTGACCCGACTGAAGCCTCTCCTCAGTGTAAGACACATGAAAGCCCACATAGAGTTCGAAAAAAAACACATGAAGGACTCCCAGACTATGAGAAATAAGATTCTCTGGTCTGATGAGATGAAGATAGAACGTTTTGGTGATAATTCTAAGCGATATGTGTGGAGAAAACTAGGCACTGCTCATCACCTGCTGAATACAATCCTAACAGTGAAATATGGTGGTGGCAACATCATTCTATGAAGGTGTCTTTCAGCTGCAGGGACAGTACGACTGGTTGCAATTGAAGGAAAGATGAATGCGGCCAAGTACAGAGATATCCTGGAAGAAAACTTCTTCCAGAGTGTTCTGGACCTCAGACTTCGCTGAAGGTTCACCTTCCAACAAGACAATGACCCTAAGCACACAGCTAAAATAACAAAGGAGTGGCTTCAGAACAAGTCTGTGACTATTCTTGACTGCCCAGCCAGAGCCCTGACCTAAACCCAATTGAGCATCTCTGGAGAGACCTGAAAATGGTTGTCCACCTACGTTCACCATCCAACCTGACGGAACTGGAGAGGATCTGCAAGGAAGAATGGCAGAGGATCCCCAAATCCAGGTGTGAAAAACTTGTTGCATCAGTCCCAAGAACTCATTGCAGTAGGTCAAAAGGGTGCTTCTACTCAATACTGAGCAAAGGGTCTGAATACTTATGACAATGTGATATTTCAGTTGTTCTTGTTTAATAAATTTGCAAACATTTCTATATTTCTGGGGGGGAGGGGGGTTCTGTCAAGATGTAGTGCAGAGTGTACATTAATGAGAAAAAAAAATGAACTTTTTTGAATTTACCAAATGGCTGCAATGAAACAAAGGCCCAGTGCCCACGCTCCGTATTTTGACTAAGATTTTCAGAACTCTGCAACAAAATCTGCATGTCCATTGTGAAGCCAGCAAAGTCTGAGAATTCAGAAGTGCTGTGCCCATGTTGAGAATTTTTCCCTTGTGTATTTGGTGCAGATTTCTTTTTTGCTGCACCAAATCTGCACCAAATACGCAAAGGAAAAATAAGCAACGTGGGCACAGCATTCCTGAATTCTCATAGACTTTACTGGCTTCACAATGGACATGCAGATTTCTGAAAATACGCGTCAAAGCTACACAGCGTGGGCACTGGGCCAAAGAGTGAGAAATTTAAAGGGGTCTGAATGGTTTCCGTACCCACTGTCATTAATCCCATTCGTTTGATGTGGATATGATCCCTATCCAGAGATGTCTTATGGATTTTATAATGTGAAGAAATCCAATTTGTGGTTTTGGTTTAATTTGTGTTTGAATATTTCTACTATTGATTTTTCAGTACACTGAGGTGAGACTATGGGCAGGGTCTTGCACTGGCCCCTCCGTCTTCCTCCAGTGTTTGAATGACAGGGCACTAATTTGTCAGTGACCTTGCTCCTGTTTCAAATCTGGCACTGGAGTAGTCATTGCAGTAGTCTCTAATACAATAGTTTGTCTTCAATAACAGCCCACTGTGTAACATCAACCAGCGCAGAAGTGACAAGACATATTTTCAGTGCTCCGGATAAATTGCCAGTAAAGGCAACTTGGCTGTTAATAGTATAATAAGCACTTGTTTAGTGGGCTTTACATGTGTAGATTGAGAACTTGAAGTAATGATGTTTTAGAGGCGACTGCGCATGTGCCGTTGAAGGTGCCATTTTATTGGAGATCAGCTTTATTGGAGACTACTACAATGACTGCTTTGGTGCGAGATTTGAAACAGTTGACTGGTCACTGACAAATTAGTGCCCTGTCATTCAAACATCAAAGGCAGACGTAGGGGCCAGAGCAGGAGGAGAAGACCCTTCACAATGCGTCATAAAAAAACAATAAGAGAGGAACGCGCTGTGATGATACCTGGTGGTAAGAATTAAACAATTGTGTTGGAGGCTGCTCACCTATTATGGTTGCGCACCCCTGCACAACCCCGGTTAAAGTCAGAGGAATAGTCCGCGTAAGCTGGTGGAATCCGTGCTGGCTGAATCCCCTCAACCGCCGCTTAGATCTTGCTTCCAGGTAAACCACGTGATTGGGGAAAAGCGGGAGTGCATCACCACAGGTGCTGCTTCACGACTGACACTGGCCCGATGGCTCAGCAACTTCAGGTCCTACTAAAACTGGTGAAACGCTGTGTTCCCAGGGCTGCTCCTCCCATTAATCCCTTTGTTTGGATATAGCATATAGAGGAGCCAACATGACGGTTATCACCTGATGAAGACCGCATATTGCTGTCGAAGCGCGTTGTGGCCGTTAGAGGGTTGTAATAATAAAAAGGTTTGTTCTTTTACCATTTGAGTAAATCGTTTTGTTCCCTAGCGCTCCACCTGACCACCATCTTTGCTTCTCACAATGCTTCCTAGGCGCACTGAAATATTAGTAGAAAGCTTCACGTTAATTGAACAAAAAACACAAATCAGATATTTTCACCGCAACTATCAATTTAATCAGTATTACAGTGCCATTATGGCAATGTCTGTACTTCAATTTCCAAAATCCTGCTGACAGTTTGTCTTTAACTCCTTAGCCTAGAATGCAACTACTGCACTCACTGGACCAGTGTCTGGTGGTCAAAAAGCAAGTCAATTGCAAACTTGCTTATTTTCATCCCAACATCACCAATTTCATAGTGTTGGAATACCACTTCAACCACTAACAAAATAACTGTGTGCTGTCTTACAGATGTAGTGCTCTTGCAGTCCAGTCACTTAAATGTCTGTAAACCTGTTAACTCACATTACTTTTGCCGTCGCCGCCCTCTTCTATGTCATTTCTGCCTATTACATTCCTATGCTCTGCTTAAAGGGGTTTTCCATGTTTTCAATATTCAAAACACAACCTGGAATTGCCCACTAAAGTGATTTAGCCTGTACTGTTCAGCTCTGTACACAGTTTACATTTGGCTGAAATTGATACCAGTTGATTGTTGCTAAATGTTGCGCCGCTCCCCAATAAAATATTGATTACTTATTCTAAAAATGTCACTTTAGGTTATTTTCAGCATAAGCTGTCATGTGCTTTGTACATTAGGATTGGCTCCATGTCTCACTGTACATTTTCCGTGAGCTCATCACTAAAGATGTTGCCCATGCATTGCTCACAAAAAATAGAGATCATACTGTTATCACTATCTTTCACATACACACAAGCAGCAGGTTAGCATGCAACATTACTGGGCATTGTAACTGTGAATCCAGATTGTGAATGAGCAGACACTTGGTAAAAGGCAGCTGCACTGTCTGTGTGCCTCTCTTCCTCTCTTTCTCTTTTAGTTGCTTCCTCCTCTATCCTTTCTCTTCTCCATGGGCAGCAAGTATACTAATCCCTGAGTGAGCTTAAAGTCCACCGGGTCTTTTAAAATAGATTTTAGGCTAGGGTTACACGTGGCGACGCACCAACGATCCCTCCAGCGATCTGACCTGGCAGGGATCGTTGGTTTATCGCTATATGGTCTCTTGTGAGCTGTCAATCAGGCAGATCTCACCAGTGACCAGCGACTCGTGTAACGATGCTGCGCTTGGTAACCAGGGTAAATATCTGGTAACTAAGCAAAGCGCTTTGCTTGGTTACCCGATATTTACCCTGGTTACCAGCGTACACCGCTTACAGGCTGCCCGCGCTGGCTCCCTGTATACGTAGCTAGGGTACACATCGGGTTACTAAGCAAAGCGCTTTGCTTATTTACCCAATATTTACCCTGGCTACGTGTGCAGGGAGCCAGTGCTGGCAACCTGTAAGCAGCGTATGCTGGTAACCAGGGTAAATATCGGGTAACCAAGCAAAGCGCTTTGCTTAGTTACCCAATATTTACCCTTGTTACCAGCTGCTTACAGAGTCGGTGCTCGTTGGTCTCCCGCCGTCAAACACGCCGATGTGTGCTGCACAGCAAGAAACTAACGAGCAAAAAATGAACCAGAACAGTGTGTAACGATCAGCTATTTCACAGCAGGGGCCGCATCGCTGCTTAGTGTCACACACAGCGAGATCGCTGATGAGGTCACCGGTACGTCACAAAATTTGTGACTCAGCAGCGATCTCATGACATGGAATACAAAAAATACATAGTGACAAATACAGACATCTATAAACAATTAAAAGCACAAAAGCATTTGAGTACAACCCACATTAGAGTACTATTTTTGGTCCACACTGAAAAACACTTGGTGTTCTACCAGATTTGTCAGCCTGACTCCATCCACTAACCTTCTTTTTATAGCCATGGCTGTGTATTTTTCAATGTCTCAACCAGATGGCTAATTTTTCATGCTACAAGATCTGCAGGATCTCCTTGCACAGGTTATCAGCGTAATCTAATTTGTCCATCTACGAGCCTTTTTGTGGTATGATCACAGGGATATTTTAGGACCTGTGTATATCAATTTGTGGGTTTTTGAGTGTGGACCAAAAATCGTACTCTAATGTGGGTTGTACTCAAGTGCTTTTGTGCTTTTAATTGTTTTTAGATGTCTGTATTTGACACTATGTATTTTTTGTATTCCATGTCATGTGTGGCTTTTTATGTGTGATTTTCTCATGTGTGATTCAATAAGAGATTTCGTGTTTGATACTTCATATGTGGTGATCCCACTTCATTAGATACGTCTTTTTTTTCTTCCTTTTGCCACGATTGTACTCTGTACCTAGGAGATCCCACTTTCAGGTGGTGCCATCCCTTTACTCCTTCTTCTTCAGTAGCGATCTCTCTAGCGATCTCGCTATGTGAGAAGTACCCCTTAGAATGATGTCAGAGCAAATGATGAATTCACTTTGAAGCAGAAGGGGGTTTATTGTGCTACCGAAGAAGGGATTATAAGTGCAAAAGAGAAAAAACCCACACAAACCGCTATCCCTCTTGGGGTTTCCGGTCTGACTGACATTAGCAGGGAGGAAGTAAAGGACTGCTCCTTCTCTGTCCTAAACAGAAATATATGGAACGTGTGGCCTGCACATGAATAGAGGTAATAATAAACACTGCAAACCCAACTTTAAGGCAAGATAAGACATTGGATATGCACCTCAGTGTATAAAGTCATATCACCAAAAGTGGTCATTAACCCTCAGTCCGGTACCCCACTGCACAACCAGCTCTGTCCTCACCTATTGTACCCTCACCTATTCCCTGTAGACTGTGAGCCCTCGCGGGCAGGGTCCTCTCTCCTCCTATACCAGTCTGTCTTGTACAGTTAATGATTGTTGTACTAGTTTTTACGTATACCCTTTTTCACTTGTAAAGCACCATGGAATTAATGGTGCTATAATAATAAATAATAATAATACTTTTACGTATTTAAGATTGTGAAATTATACAGGCTTCCTTTAAGAAAACACACTTGTCATATACCATTGACTTAAATTCTAAATTGGTTAATTACTTGTTAATATGTAGAATGCAATCAGATACAAAGTGGAACATCCTGGTATGGTTAGTTTCCGGTTTGTGTATGGCTGGTCAGCTAATGCAAAGTTTACCACAGATTTTTGTACACTAGTATTGATGATTTAGTCTATGTGGCCACGTTGCGTATTTTCATGCAGTTATTCTGTGATCTGCACCGCAGCGTAACTGCATGCATCCTGCGTCCCCAGCACAATCTATGAAGATTGTGCGTAATCCATGCCCACGTGGCGTATTAGAACGCAGCGCTTTGGCTAGTGCCGAAGCGCTGCGTTCTAAGAAGTGACATGTCACTTCTTTCGTGCGCTCTACATGCAGCCCCCGCTCTGTCTATGGGAGAGGCTGCATCCAGAGCGCATGAAATCGGCTTTTCAGTACCCACTGTTTCTGCAGCGATTTGAAACGCACGTGTGCTGTTCAAATCACTGCAGAAATTTCTGCTGGGACAGAACGCAACGTGGGCACATAGCCTAAAAGTCACAGAAGAGTAAGCTAAAATACTGACCTATTGACCATGTACACACTGTTGAATCAATAATCAGTTGGATAAGCTGCTCTGGTGTTTCCATATCACCTATAAACTTTACACAGTCAGCTGTTGTATGTTTTTATTAACGCTCCCATGCATATTAGATTAAGATCAGCCAAAGCTGCTGATATCGGAGGGACCAACTGAAAGTCCATTGTGTATAGTGGCCTTCCAACTCTACCTAGGCAGAAGATGTCTGGGAGATTAGTCAGGCAGATAGCCTTTCTTAAGGCCACTTCAGACCTAACGAGATCGCTAACGACATCGTTGCTACGTCACAGTTTCTGTACGAAACAGCGACTTCACCAGCGATCTCGTTATGTTTGACGCGTACCAACGATCCGCCCCCTGCTGTGAGATCGTTGGTCGTTGCTGAATGTCCTGGGCCATTTTTGGCTCGTTGGAGTTTTGCTGAGCAGGATGGATCTGTATGTTTGACACCTACCAACGATCTAGTTAACGACCTAGATGAGAACTTAAAGTGTGACACCTAGGCGTGTAATTGCGTCACCTTTTCCGCGCCCCCTCTGCAACGATTGGTTGGCACTGAGAACAGTACTGCGTTCTGTTTGGGTATCGCTTCATGCTTTGTTCCTTTTTGAGCCTTGACTTGAGGCTAGAACCTGCGACTACACCCAGATTCATTCGTACTTTGTTTCTGATTGCTTGCTTGCTTGCTTTTCGGATAGAAGCTGAAGTCGCAGGTTCTATGCTCAAAGCAAGGCTCAAAAAGGGACAAAGGATGAAGCGATACAAAGTTGCCTTCTAGGCCAGCCGCCTAATCAAAACGCAGTATTGGCCACCAATCGGAGCGGAGGGGTGTGGAAAAGGTGACGCATATGCACGCCTACGTGGCTTACAGCGTCAAACACTACGCCCCTATTCGAGGTCAGAATCGTTACATAGCTGCTGTGTGACAGGGTCCCAACGACCAACGAGATCGTTATATAGGTCGCTGCATCGTTACTAAAGTAATTGGGAAAATGACTGTGTGACATCTTACCAACGATCTCACCAGCGATTTAACAACGATCCGGAAACTGTGATGTAGTAACGATCTCGTTATGTGTGACTGCACCTTAAGGCTATGTGCACACTAGAAAAAGGATTTTCTTAAGAAATTTCTTGAGAGTGAAGGATTAGCGCACCTGCGTTAAAAAACGCACCAAAAACGCACCTCCGTTTTTACCGCGATTTGGTGCGTTTTTACCGCTGGTTGCTCCCTGCGTTATTGTGCCATTATCTATGGTAACTAACGCAGTTAGCTGCAGAAAAGAAGTGGCATGCTCATTCTTTTTCTTAAAATCTACTGAAAGAATTTTCTTAAGAAAAAAACGCAGTGTGCGCACAGCTAATTTTTTTTGCCATAGGTTTGGCTAGGGAATGTCTGCAGAAAGGTTACAAGAATTTCTCAAGAAATTTCTGCAGCAAAAACGCACCAAAAACGCAGGTAAAAAAATGCAGGTAAAAAACGCAGTGTGTGAACACAGCCTTAGAGCTGTCTCTGCTCTCCATATGGTAAACACTGAAATATTTGTGGAAGCAGAACGTTTATGGGTAAATTCACACAGTGCGTTTTTCGCGGTGTTTTTGCGCAGTTTTCGGGTGCGTTTTTGCTCAGAAAACTGCATGACTTTGCTTCCCCAGCTAAGTCTGAGTTTTCATTTTTGCTGTCTGCACACAGCGTTTTTTTCAGCTGCGTTTTTGTGCTGCCACAAAAACGCAGCATGTCAATTATTCCCGCGTTTTTTACTGCGCTTTTCATCCATTGAGTGCAATGGGATGTTGAAAGACGCAATGAGAAACGCAAATTGTTATTATAGCTGCGTTTTGGTGCGTTTTTCTGCGTTTCTAAGACCAAAAGCGCAGCTATAAACGCAGGAGCTGGGTAGTAAAGTGACGTGTACAGGAAGAGGATTCCTTCTGTCAGTAAATACAGAAGCGTGAATCCTCCCGGTACCGTCACCGCTGCGTCCACCTCCCGTCCTGTGCATGTATCCTGCCGTGCGGCGCCATGTCTGGGCGGGAGGTGGAGGCAGCTGCGAAATCAAAAGTGTACAGTAGAAAAAAAAAAAATCATACTCACCTGTCTGCAGACTCCCGGTGCCATGCCCGCTCCCAGATCCTCCTGCCGGTACCGCCGCTCCGGGTGTGTGCAGTCTCCCCGGGTACGAATGCCTGCAGGATGCAGGACCTGGCGATGGATCACCTGACACAGTCACCTGACGCATCAGCTGATCGTAAGTCTCGGGCTGATGCCGGCGCCCGGCCGGTTATCAGCGGATGCGTCAGGAGACTTCATCCCTGATTACCGGCAGCTGCTGCAGCGATCGGACGGGATCAGACTCCTCCAATCGCTCTAGGAGCTGCCGGTAATCAGCACATAAGTGAGTATTATTTTTTTTTTTTTTTTGCACCGATGCATCTGCTGATTGTATTAACGGCTTTTATACAATCAGCTGATGTGTGATGTGATTCAGGCACTTGATCCTGACACATCATCTGTCGCTTTGCCTTCCAGCAAACCGATCAGATGATATTGGATCCGGATTGGACAGCGCGGGACCCTTGACCCAGGATTACTGCGGAGGGGGGGTTCTTTATTTCAATAAAGATGGAGTCACTAATTGTGTTGTGTTTTATTTCTAATAAAAATATTTTTTTGTGTGTTGTGTTTTTTTTTTTTATCTTTACTAGAAATTCATGGTGGCCATGTCTAATATTGGCGTGACACCATGAATTTCGGGCTTAGGGCCAGCTGATAATATACAGCTAGCCCTAACCCCATTATTACCCAGCGAGCCACCCGGCATCAGGGCAGCTGGAAGAGTTGGATACAGCGCCAGAAGATGGCGCTTCTATGAAAGCGCCATTTTCTGGGGTGGCTGCGGACTGCAATTCGCAGCGGGGGTGCCCAGAAAGCATGGGCACCCTGCACTGTGGATTCCAATCCCCAGCTGCCTAGTTGTACCCGGCTGGACACAAAAATTAGGCGAAGCTCACGTCATTCTTTTTTTTTTTTAATTATTTCATGAAATTCATGAAATAATTAAAAAAAAAGGGCTTCTCTATATTTTTGGTTCCCAGCCGGGTACAAATAGGCAGCTGGGGGTTGGGGGCAGCCCGTACCTGCCTGCTGTACCCGGCTAGCATACAAAAGTATGGCGAAGCCTACGTCATTTTTTTTGTTTGGGGGGGGGGGGGGCAAAGAACTCCTGCATACAGTCCTGGATGGAGGATGCTGAGCCTCATAGTTCGACAGCTGCTGTCTGCTCTCCTGCATACACTATTGGATGGAGGAAGCTGAGCCTTGTAGGTCTGCTCCCTCTGACTCTCCCTCCAGCATACAGTCCTGGATGGAGCATGCTGAGCCTTGTAGTTCTGCAGCTGCTGTCTGCTCTCCTGCATACACTATTGGATGGAGTATGCTGAGCCTTGTAGTTCTGCAGCTGTCTGCTCTCCTGCATACACTAGTGGAGAATGAAGAACATATTGAAGAAGGAAATGACATCAGACCTTTTTTTTTTTGTTCACTGATAAAAAACGCATAAAGACGCAGTGAGCAAAAACGCAGCAAAGCGCAGCAAAAAACGCAACAAATCGCGGCAAAAACGCGTGCGTTTTTGGCCGCGTTTATTTGACGCGGGTGCGTTTTTGTGCGTTTTTTGCGGCAAAAAACGCACACAAACGCAGCGTCAAAAAAACGCAGTGTGTGAACCTAGCCTATATGTGTGAGGAATTTAGGAGAGATATCTGATGTTGTTCCAACAGCTGTGTCATGTTTGTCTGGCTTAACAGCTGAAAAGCAGGACTACCTGTTACCACTCTATTCTGCCACTGCTAAGCACTATATTCTTTTCCAGTACTCCTACTAGCACAAGAATAATATTCATTCACTTACATAGTGGCAATAATTCCACAGCGCTTTACATACATCCGCATCACTGTCCCCGTTGGAGCTCACAATCTAAATCCCCTATCATTACGTCTTTGGCATGTGGGAGGAAACTGGAGAACCCGGAAGGAAACCCTTGTTTAGCTGTGTTACAGAAGCCTTGCACAGGATTTGTTTCCTGATGACTAAGCGCCCTTTTTGTATGACTCCACTTATGGTAGTCCGTTGATGGAATGGTAAAGCGGTAGGGCATGCCTCACCAGCCCTCGGAATCGCAGGCTGTGAAGAAATTTGACATTGATACCCAATTATTTGTAGTTTAAGTGAAACCTTATTCTGATTTTTATTTCACAGATTCCAACTTCCTGAATGAGAAGAAAAGGCGAGACCGTGAAGAACGACAGAGTATTGTTCTTTGGAGGAAGCCATTCATTACCTTGCAGTATTTTTTTCTTGAAACTTTGATAAACTTGAAGGAATGGAGCTTAAAGTAAGAATTTTATCTCACTATGCTAATAAATCATGCTTTGACAATAGACTTTGCGGTGCAGTGACTTTTAGTTATAGGAGCTATAGATAAGACTTTACAGAATAACATATCGTATAACATACACCAAGAGGATTGATGGCCCTGCTTAGCATCTTACAATCTATCATCTGCACTCACATAGGACTTTACTCTGTAAATCAGGGCTGTGGAGTCGGTAAGCCAAACCTTCGACTCCGACTCCGACTCCGACTCCTCAAATTCTCTTGCACCGACTCCGGCTCCGGCTCCGACTCCGACTCCTACATATATTGCTTATAGTTAGGTGAAAAATTTATTGTAGTACATGAATATGTGTATGTGAACATCAGACATTTAATAATTTTTATGATACAATAATCAAGATATTTGGATAGAACATAAAATATATTTATTGGAATACAACTTTAGAACACAAAAAACTGTAATAAATTGTAAATATGTAATACACTATGTAATATACAGTAGATTACATATATATCTTGTGTGTGTGTATATACACTGTATATATATATATTATATATATTACATATTTACAATTTATTAGTTTTTTTGTGTTCTAAAGTTGTATTCCAATAAATATTTTATGTTCTATCCAAATATCTTGATTATTGTATCATAAAAACAATTAAATGTCTGATGTTCACATTGTACTACAATAAATTTTTCACTTAAATATAAGCATTATACTAAATGTTGTTATTTAGTAAAATATTCAGCACATTCTGCATTGCACTCCTGTCCCCAATTTATTATATATTTTAGGAGTCGGAGTCGGTGCATTTTATACCGACTCCGACTCCACCAAAATGAGCTCCGACTCCGACTCCACGACTCCGACTCCGACTCCACAGCCCTGCTGTAAATAGTAAACCTACCTCTAGCTATAACTGGAGAAGAAATCATGTAACTCATTTATAGTACAAGTTAGTAAGGTGAAATATCTAAAAAAAATTCTTAACGGGGTTCTATCTTCTGGTGGAAGTCTGCAATCATTCTGTGACTGCAGACTTCTGAATCCTTATAGCACGCACGCTACAGACTGCACAGTCACGGAACAAATTGCATATATGCAGTCATGTGCCAATTAGACTTAGGCTACTTTCACACATCCGGTTTGAGCAGTGCGGCTCAATCCGGCTGTGAAACCTATGCAACGGATGCGGCGAAAACACTGCATCCTTTGCATAAGTTTTTACATGCGGCCCGTCCGTTTTTTTTTCTGGTTGCGGCACGCTACTGAGCATGCGCAGCGGAAGAAACCGCATGCGGCGACCGGATGCGTTTTTTCTGCATCGCACCGCATCCGGCGTCCATAGGCATGCATTGAAAAATGCGCCACAGCGGCCGGATGCGGCGCGATGCGTTTTTTTTTGCCGGAGCAAAAAACGTTGCAGGCAACGTTCCATCCGGCCGCGGCATCGGCTAAATCTGCCGCATGCGGCAAAAACCGGACCGAACGCAAGCCCATGCGGCACAATACGGCACTAATGTAAGTCTATGCAAAAAAAAAAACGCAACTGGTGGCAAAAAAAAAACGGTTGCGGTTTTTCTGCAGAGTGCCGTATTGTGCCGCAGAGCAAAAACCGGATGTGTGAAAGTAGCCTAATTCAACCCCACTTAAAACAAAGTAATTAAGTGAGTGCAAGCAAATCTAGTCACAATGTGACTGAAAATATGCAAATTGCATACTTATGGAGATGTGACCTCTAGCAACATTGGAGAATCCTGACAGCGCAGTGTGTACACTGTAAGGATTCAGAAGTCTACAGTCACAGAGTGACTGCAGACTTTCACAAAGACCAGACAACCCCTTAGGCTATGTGCCCACGCTACAGGATTTACCGCGGATTTTGCCGCGGATTTACCGCGGATTTGCCGAAAATCTGCAGCAGCAGCACTTCCAAGCCATTTCAATGGCATTTTGGAAATGCTGTGCCCATGCTGCGGATTTTTCCGCGGCGGATTTGCCGCGGATTTTGATCCGGAAAAATCTGCAGCATGTCAATTGTTTGGTGCAGATTTGGTGCGGATTTTTGGCTTTGAATGGGGAAAAAAAAAAAAAAAAAAAAAATCCGCATCAAAATCCGCGGCAAATCCGCGGTAAATCCGCGGCAAATCCGCGGGTGCGGATTTGCCGCGAAAGTCGCGGATTTTCAGGCAAAAAAATCCGCAGGGACATTCTAGCGTGGGCACATAGCCTTAAACTGTTATTGGACAGTGGTGTGTTTTTACCTTGTTCTTCTATCTGAACTCTTCCTTATCTTTTCTGGTCACTTCTGCTTTTAGCAGAACCTGTTTTAACAGAATTTTACAGAGTTGCTGATTAGCATTTCCGAAATATTTGTATTATAATTTTCTTTTAATGGGAAAGTTCAATTTCAAATGTAGTTTACATGTTCAATTCTGTTACATTTCAAAAAGGCGAGGCAGGCAGAACCTACGGATTGGTAAACTGTATTGCAGGCAACCATGGCAAGTAGAAAATTGCCTGTGATCACCAGGTTTAGCTCCCTGACCTCTAAGGGTAAGTTCACACAGTGCGTTTTGCGCGGCGTTTTGTGCGTTTTTCGGGTGAGTTTTTGCTCAGAAAACTGCATGACTTTGCTTCCCCAGCAAAGTCTGAGTTTTCATTTTTGCGGTCTGCACACAGCGTTTTTTTTTTTTTTTAGCTGCGTTTTTGTGGTGCCCACAAAAACGCTGCATGTCCATTATTTTTGCGTTTTTCACTGCGTTTTCCACCCATTGAGTTCAATGAGATGTTCAAAAACGCAATGAAAATCGCAAATTGCCAATATAGCTGCGTTTTAGTGCGTTTTTATGACTAAAAACGCAGCTATAAACGCAAGGGGTGGGTAGTACAGTGACATGTACAGGAAGAGGATTTCTTCTGTCAGTAAACATAGAAGCATGAATCCTCCTGGTACCGCCACCGCTGCTTCCATTTCCCGCCTGGTGCCATGTCCGTTCCCGTGCAGGTGGTGGAATCTGCTGCTAAATCAAAAGTGAACAGTAGAAAAATGTCATACTCACCTGTCTGCAGACTCCCGATGCCATGTCCACTCCCAGCTCCTCTTCCCGGTACCGCCACCCCCGCTCTCGATGTGTGCCGGCTCCCAGGCACGTACGATAGCTGCAGAACCTGGCAGTGATCACCTGATGTGGTCACCTGACGCATCAGCTGATCGGAAGTCTCGCGGTGACGCCGGCTTTTTACCGCCTGGCCGGCTATCAACTGATGCCGTCAGGAGGCGTAATCAGCTGATTACCGGCAGCTCCTGACGCGGTCGGACGGGAGTCAGCACGGACGTGTGTAGTTGTTGTTTGTTTTTTTTTTTGCACTGATGCATCAGCCTAGACTGTACAGCGAGCGAGTGACAGATTCCCCGGCGCTTGCAGTCAGTTCATGACAGCTGCAGACAGACCGGGCTGATCTCCGGAGTTCAGGTGAGAGCACCGGAGATTAGGCCGGGATGTCTGCAGCTGTCATGAACTGAACCGCAAGTGCCGGGGAATCAATCACTCGGCGCTCGCTCGCTGTAAAGTCCAGGCTGCACGCCAGAGCTCAGGTGACAGCTCCGGAGTGCAGTGCAGATACCTGAATCCAGGCCTGGCATTACTGGAGATTTCTCCGGTAGCCAGTCCGACACTGCACAGAAGTGTGTAGTTTTTTTTTTTTGCACTGATGCATCAGCTGATTGTATAAAAGTCGTTTATACAATCAGCTGATGTCATACTATTCACGTCCTTAAACCTGACACATCATCTGATCGCTTTGCCTTCCAGCAAACCGATGATATCGGATCCGGATTAGACGGTGCGGGACCCTTGACCCAGGATTACTGCGGAGGGGGGTTCTTTATTTCAATAAAGATGGAGTCACTAATTGTGTTTGTGTTTTATTTCTAATAAAAATATTTTTCTGTTTTTTTTTTTTTTTTTTTTTTTTTTTTTTTTTTTTTAATCTTTACTAGAAATTCATGGTGGCCATGTCTAATATTAGCGTGACACCATGAATTTCGGGCTTAGGGCCAGCTGATAATACACAGGTTTCCCCAACCCCATTATTACCCAGCGAGCCACCCGGCATCAGGGCAGCTGGAAGAGTTGGATGCAGCGCCAGAAGATGGCGCTCCTTTGAAAGCGCCATTTTCTGGGGTGGCTGCGGACTGCAATTTGCAGTGGGGGTGTCCAGAAAGCTTGGGCACCCTGCATTGCGGATTTCAATCCCCAGCTGCCTAGTTGTACCTGTTTGGACACAAAAATTGGGCGAAACCCACGTCTTTTTTTTTTTTTTTTTTTTTTTAATCTTTACTAGAAATTCATGGTGGCCATGTCTAATATTAGCGTGACACCATGAATTTCGGGCTTAGGGCCAGCTGATAATACACAGGTTTCCCCAACCCCATTATTACCCAGCGAGCCACCCGGCATCAGGGCAGCTGGAAGAGTTGGATGCAGCGCCAGAAGATGGCGCTCCTTTGAAAGCGCCATTTTCTGGGGTGGCTGCGGACTGCAATTTGCAGTGGGGGTGTCCAGAAAGCTTGGGCACCCTGCATTGCGGATTTCAATCCCCAGCTGCCTAGTTGTACCTGTTTGGACACAAAAATTGGGCGAAACCCACGTCTTTTTTTTTTTTTTTTTTTTTTTTTTAATTATTTCATAAAATTCATGGAAAAAAAAAGGGCTTCCCTATATTTTTGGTTCCCAGCCGGGTACAAATAGGCAGCTGGGGGTTGGGGGCAGCCTGTACCTGCCTGCTGTTCCCAGCTAGCATACAAAAATATGGCGAAGCCCACGTCATTTTTTTGGGGAGGCAAAAAACTCCTGCATACAGTCCTGGAAGGAGGATGCTGAGCCTTGTAGTTTGGCAGCTGCTGTCTGCTCTCCTGCATACAGTCCTGTATGGAGTATGCTGAGCCTTGTAGTTCGGCAGATGCTGTCTGCTCTCCTGCATACACTATTGGATGGAGTATGCTGAGCCTCGTAGGTCTGCTCCCCCTGACTCTCCCTCCAGCATACAGCCCTGGATGGAGCATGCTGAGCCTTGAAGTTCTGCAGCTGTCTGCTCTCCTGCATACACTAGTGGAGAATGAAGAACATATTGAAGAAGGAAATGACATCAGACCTTTTTTTCTTATTTTCTTTTTTTTTAACAATCTTTAATGGCAATGTTCACTGATAAAAAACACATAAAAACGCAGTGAGCAAAACCGCAGCAAAAAACGCACCAAAACGCGGTAAAGCATGCGTTTTTGCCGTGGGTACGTTTTTGTGCGTTTTTTTGCGTCAAAAACGCAGCGTCAAAAAAACGCAGTGTGTGAACTTAGCCTAAGTGTTGAAAAGCTGGTGGTTTTCCCCAACTATAGGCTGGTGTATGTAGGAGCTTCCTGCTATCAGAGGGCACTGTACATGACCATGTTGGCAGTGGTGATAATTCTACATTAACTAATATTTTAGACCGGTTTCAGATGTCAGTGTTTAATCAGGTACCAGTCACACATGGTTATGGTCATACGTGTGTCACACGTGTGACATCAGTGTTTGCATACGTGTGACAGGTACCGGAGAAAACACGGGTCTGTGAAATAAGATGATTTTCCATATTTACCTACTGTCTCCGGCTCTGCTGCCTCCCGCTCCTGACCCCCGCTCATTATATTCATCGATTATTCACCGCACTCAGGACCTGGAAGCCAGAGCATTGCTGGAGACAGCGCTGGGTACCGCCGAGGACAGCATTGCGGGGACAGGTGAGTGTTCTGCAAGCACAGTGACATCCAGGAGGTCATTAGAATCCCTAATGAACTCTGATGACATCCTGATGACCCCTGCGACATCTGCACCACAACTTCACGGGTTCATCAGAGATCATTGGGAACTTTGAGTCACCGATGCTGTCCCCGCGATGCTCCAGGTTCTCAGGACACAGGACACACACACACACACACACACACACACACACACACACACACACACACACCCAGGACACACATATGTATTCACACATAGCAGACACACATGGATACACACACATTGCTGTATACTTACCCAGCGATGCGGTCCCCGGAACTGAAGTCCCCAGCGCTGCTCCTGCTTCCAACTCCACAGGGCATTGACTATTCAGTGAGTATAATGAGCGATGGTCAGGAGCGGGAGACAGCATCTCTGCAGAGAGGTAAATATAGAAAATCTTTTTATTAAAAAGACCTCTGTTTTCTCCGGTACGTGTCACACGGATCACATCAGTGTGCGATCCGTGTGACACCTGTGCTGTCGGAGAAAAAACAGACATGCCTGCGTGTGTGCGTGCGGGGTCATGAGAGGTCACACGGACGTGAGAGTAACAGCAAATAATAACATAGGTACGTGTGGCATCTGTGTTAAAAACGGATGTCACACGGACGTCTGAAACCAGCCTTAGAGGTAGGGACTAGTGTTTGGTGAGCGTGCACGCCACAGCTCGTTACTTGATCGAGCCTCGAGAAAATGCTTGAGTTTCCCATTATGCTCAATACTTGAGTCGCATTGGAACAACCCAATTCTCGATCGGTTAACGAGCAGTGGTGAGCACGCTTGTCCATCACTTGTAGGGACAGCTAATTGAAGGAGGTTAGAATGGCTGCTGTGATTTCGTCAAGGGCAGAGGAATGGTTGGTGTAACTAGATGGGGAAGAGAGCAGTTGATTATTGGCAGCTATGACTGCCAACAGTCAAGGGGGAGGCATAGCTACTTCCACTAGACAAATGGAGCATGTGTGCTGTCACTATTAAGGGAAGAGGGGGCAGGGATTGGTGCCGTTACTAATCAAGTAGGGTGGATGGGTTCTGTCACTAGTCAAGTGGGAGGGGAGAATACGGTCATGAGGAATGAAGGTGTTGTTTCATGTTAGTGGAGGAAATGGTATCTCCAAATAGTGGAGGGAAGGGCGTTGTCTCATGTCAATTAGTGGAGGGCAGGGTGTCTCCACTGGTTAGTTAGTGGCGGTAAGGATGTCTTCACTGGTCAGTTAGTGCAGGGAAGGGTGTCTTCACTGATCAGTTAGTGCAGGGAAGGGTGTTGCCACTGGTTAAAGAGTGATGGGAAGTATACTGGTACTGGTCATGGGGTAGAAGAGAGGATAGTGGTCTTAGGGAGGTGAGGGGGTTGCTATTACTGGTCAAGGGGGATGAATAGATGGTGTTACTAGTCAAGGGAAAAGGTGGCTGCTGTCACTATCAAAGGAGGAATGGGGGATTGCTATTATTACAAGCCAAGGGGGAGTAGGGGCAGCTGGTGTCATTAGTTAGAGCAGAGCTAGCATTTTCACTCTTTATAGGGCGGCACTGTGATGACTTCTAAAGATTAGGCTGAAGCTGCTGTAGAATGAAAGACACATTTTCTGGTTCATTTAAAAAATCTTATTAGTTGCTAAAGAAAGCTAAGTTAATTAGTTTTCCTTTTAACATTTAGATTCATTTTTCTTTTAAATAGTTGATCATGTTAATATACTGTACTTATAAACAAAATTGATTTGTATTGTCTTCTTGAAGACAATGCTGTATTTAATATTTCCATATAGTTTTTGTATGTATTAGTCAACGGTAATTGAAAGGTTCAGGGATTTTACCCGTTTTATCTGATGTGACTACAAGGAACTTGATTTTTGCACAACCACCATTTTTTGCAGATGCCTTGGAAAACCATATTTTATTAAATAATTTGTATACTTGTATTTTTGTAAAACGTAAGTCAACATGTCAACATTTGACATCTTTGTGGAAAAACTAGCAAAGGACAACAGCTCATAATTTTGATATGAGCACATTAGCAGCATTCACTGTAAACTCTAAAATGATCATTATATCATAAAAATCATTGCCACATTAATATTTGTTTTAAGGATAGGGAAATACTGATTCTCACGGACTGTTCTGGCATTGCTGGACTGTTGGCAACCCCAGTGATGGGTGCAGTAGATAGATTTGGTGTAGGTGCTCTGTAATTCTATACGATGATGCATTTTAAGCACACACACTTAGAAGAATAAGACTCACGGTTTCAGGTTTGTTTGGCTTTTAAAGGTCAATTGGATAATGTGAAATTTGTAGGTGATTTCCTGTAATAATTTCAAACTTCAAGTGTCTTGTTACCTAATACAAGGTATTATATATTTGATAGACTGAGTCAGTCCTTTCTATTGTTCCATTATAGTTCAGCAAATTGGCCAAATGTTTAATGGAACATTGTAAAACATTGCCTTTTAATATAAAAATAGCTGGTGAATGCTACTTCATGTGACCTATGTAACCTTATTGTTAGGCTTTGTTCACACTGAGATTTTTCTTTTAGCAGTTTTGGACCAGAAACTGAGCAAAAACACTCCAGATCCTCCTCAAAAACTCAAAACTCCTCATGAACTTGGCTGTCTACTTTAGAAGCTGAGAAAAAATACTCTGTGTGCACATACCCTTAAGGTGTGTCACACAGCGACGCAATAGCAATCACGACCAGCGATCTGACCTTATCAGGATCGCTGCTGCATCGTTACATGGTCGCTGGTGAGCTGTCAAACAGGCAGATCTCACCAGCGACCAGTGACCAGCCCCCAGCCAGCAGTGACGTGCAAGCGACGCAGCAGCGATCACGACCAGCGATCTGACCTTATCAGGATCGCTGCTGCGTCGTTACATGGTCGCTGGTGAGCTGTCAAACAGGCAGATCTCACCAGCGACCAGTGACCAGCCCCCAGCCAGCAGCGACGCGTGGAAGCGTAACTAAGGTAAATATCGGGTAACCAAGGAAAGCACTTCTCTTGGTTACCCGATATTTACCTTAGTTACTAGCGTCCGCCGCTCTCACGCTGCCAGTTCCGCCTCCCTGTTCTCTGTACTCCTAGCCAGAGTACACATCGGGTTATTTACCCGATGTGTACTCCAGCTACGTATGCAGGGAGCTGGCATTGGCAACGTGAGAGCGGCGAACGCTAGTAACTAAGGTAAATATCTGGTAACCAAGGAAAGGGCTTCTTGGTTACCCGATGTTTACCGTGGTTACAGCTTACCGCAGGCTGCCAGACGCCTGCTCCCTGCTCGCTTCAGTTCGTCGCTCTCTCGCTGTCACACACAGCGATGTGTGCTTCACAGCGGGAGAGCAATGTCCAAAAAAGAAGCGGGACATTCAGCAACGACCGGCGACCTCACAGCAGGGGCCAGGTCGTTGCTAGATGTCACACACAGCGACGGGACGTCGCTGCTACGTCACAGAAAATGGTGACTTAGCAGCGACGTCGTTGTCGTCGTCGCTATGTGTGACACCACCTTTAAACTCAATTTACACTGAAAGATAAAGGTGAATGAGCGTTCTTAAGGACTCTCATTCACAATAATCTTCTAGTTTAAATAGCCTGCTCATTCATCTGGCGTAATTATCTTTTATGCAAAAGATCATCATTCTCATCGGTGTACTGTATTATCCTGTGTAATAGAGGACTTGTACTGCCAAGAACAACAGCAGTCTATGCTCTCTGTGCAATCTATTACAGATCATCAAGTGAACACTGTTTACTCTATTCTGTCTGTGTAAACAGACTATTAATGTTTACTGATAAGCAGTTGTTTAGTTCCCTTGGAAGGTCCATGTAAGCAATCGCTGATGGGTAAACATTTACTGATTGACGGTCCTTTTAGTAGCCTTTTTGCACAGGCAGGCTGCAGTAAGGCTGTGTGCACACGTTGCATTTTTTACCGCGGAAACGCTGCGTTTAGAACCGCAGCGTTTCAGTGGCAAATTGCATGCTTTCAGCTTTCCCAGCAAAGTGTATGAGAAAGCCGAAAAATCAGTGCACACGCTGCGTTTCTAAACGCAGCGTTTTGGATGCCAAAAATTGGTGCGGAAAGAAAAGCAGCATGTCACTTCTTTTGTGCGTTGTGGCTGCGTTCTCTCCCCCATTGAATCAATGATGTGGGGTCAGAACGCAGCTACACCGCAGTGAGCTGCTTTTTTGTTGCGGTCCGCGGGCTTTGTCGGCATGCCAGAACGCAGGCATTTACCTGGAAGTGAGGTCAAGAGGTTTCCTGTTGACCTCACATCCTGGCAAAGTCCAGGAAAGCCCACGGTGTCGCCAAAGTGCCCGCCCCGACCCCCGACCCCCCCTCCCGAAAATCCAACATGGCCGCGCGCACAGTAGCGCACCGGCCGCCCTGCTCCTATGATTTCTGTCGCATGTGCAATAACAGATGCGACAGAAAAATGCCCCCCAGGCCCTGCCCGGTCACACTCTATTCCCCCGGTATTCCCCCTTACCTGTCCGGTCGCAGCGCTGATCCCCCGCGGCCCCCTCCTCCTTCACAGCAGACGCCGGTCAGTGCGGTCACATGAGCAGAGCAGCTGACAGCCAGCACTGTGTTCAGAGAGCTGTGCTGGCTGCTCGCACTCTGCAGCTGTGACCCGGGGAGAGTGGGTGCAGATTTTTGGCACCCACTCTCCTCAAATGGAGGGTCTGCCCTCCTAGAAAATGGGGAATACGTTCCCTGAACGTGCCCCCATATTCTAGAAGGTCCAGAGGCGACGTGGGACGTCCATATGGATTTCTGCGGACCCATTTTTTTCAAATTTTTTGAATAAATTGGAGAACAAGGGAATGATTTGGGGAGTGTTTTTTCTAATAAAAAAATTTTTGTCATTTTTTTGCTTTTGTTTACTGTCAATTAGTTATGTCGGGTATCTAATAGACGCCGTGACATCACTAATTGCTGGGCTTGATGCCAGGTGACATTACACATGTGGTATCAACCCCATTTATTACCCCGTTTGCCAACGCACCAGGGCACGGGATGAGTTGGGGCGAAGCGCCAGGATTGGCGCATCTAATGGATGCGCCACTTCTGGGGCGGCTGCGGCCTGCTATTTTTAGGCTGGGAAGAGTCCAATAACCATGGCTCTTCCCACCCTGAGAATACCAGACCCCAGCTGTCAGCTTCACCTTGGCTGGTGATCTAATTTGGGGGGACCCCAAGTTATTTTTTTTTAAATTCTTTATTTATAAATAAAAAAAAAAAGCCTGGGGAGCCCTCCAAATTGATCACCAGCCAAGATGAAGCTGCCATTTGCAGGCTACAGCTGTCTGCTTTACCCTGACTGGCTATCAAAAATAGGGGGGACCCCACGCCATTTTTTTCATTTTTTTTTTTTTTTATTGGATAAATACTAAGCTAGGCACCCTTTAGTGCCAACGCTGCGTTGTGCAGTAGAAGCACAGTGGAAGGATTTTTAGAAATCTCATGCCCACTGTGCTTCTTTTCTCCGCAGCATAAACTGACCGGTGGCGCATCTTCCCGAGCCTCAGCATGTCAATTTATGCTGCGGAGATGAGTGTGCTCTGCAGGTAGCATAGAGCTCCACAGCAGCCTGAACCCAAATCGTGGGCATGGGCAGCTGCGTTCTCCCGTGGACAACACTCACATCTCTGCAGGAAGGCTGGCACTGTGTACTAGACGCCGTGTCGCTGGATCATGGCCACATAGCCTTAGGCCTCTTTCACACGTCAGTGATTCTGGTACGTTTGTGCTTTTTTTTTTAAACGTACCAGAATCACTGACATACGCAGACCCATTATAATGAATGGGTCTGCTCACACGTCAGTGATTTTTCACTGCATGTGTCTCCGTGCGGCGTACCCGCGTGTGCGTGATTGCCGCACGGAGACATGTCCATTTTTTTCTGGCATCACTGATGTTCCACGGACCAGGCAGTGGTGTGGTCCGTGAAACACGTGCCAGAAAAAAACGTTCTTTTAAAATAAAAATCATTTTAACTCACCCGGCGTCCAGCGATGTCCTCTGCAGCCCGTTCTCCCTGCTGCTTCTGAGCCGGCTCATTATTGTCGCGCATATTCATGATGTGCGACACAGCCGACCTGGAAGCAGCTGCTGCGGGGGTCAGGGCCGGCCGGATGCTGCACCGCGGGAGCGATCAGCACCATGGAGAGCGGGAACGCGCACAGGTGAGTTAATCTCTAAGTGCAATCACGGGCCACGGAGAACGGAGCCCGGATTGCACTTAGACAACCCATGTGTGCCGTGATTCACGGCACACGGAGGGACATGTGCGTGTTTTACACGCCAGTGAAAAACGTCAGTGTTTTTCACTGACGTGTGAAATGGGCCTAAAAGTGAGAATATTGTTGCTACAGCAACATTTTGGGTGAAGTAGCAGTGGATTCAAAATGCTTAACATACTCCTGAATATAATCCTTGAGGGGTGCAGATTCCAAAATGGGGTCACTTGTGGGGGTTTTCTGACGTATAGGTACCCAAGGGGCTCTGCTAATGTGACATGGTGCGCGAAGTTTATTTCAACTTTTCCAAAATTCAAATGGTGCTCCTTCCATTCCAAGCCCTCCCATTTATCCAAACAGAATGTGGAGAAGGAAATGACATCACAGGTTTTTTTTTTTTTCCAAAGGTCTGTGTTCAACCAACTTTATTAACACTGACAAGTCTTAAAAAACGCACCTAAAAAAACGCATGAAAACCGCATGAAAAACGCATGCGTTTTCGATGCCTTTTTCTCAAAAAGCATTGTTTACAATTCTCCCCTCTGCCAGAGGGTGCGTTTTTTTCCGCGCTGAAAAAAAAGCAACGTGTGCACATAGCCTAAGGGGTACTTCACACACAGTGAGATCGCTACTGAGATCGCTGCTGAGTCACGGTTTTTGTGACCTCATTAGCGATCTCGCTGTGTGTGACACTGAGCAGCGATCTGGCCCCTGCTGTGAGATCGCTGCTCGTTACACACAGCCCTGGTTCGTTTTTTTATTGTTGCTCTCCCGCTGATAAGCACACATCGCTGTGTGTGACAGCGAGAGAGCAACAATCCTGAATGTGAAGGGAGCAGGAGCCAGCGTCTGACAGCCTGCGGTAAGCTGTAGCCAAGGTAAACATTGGGTAACCAAGGTGGTTACCCGATATTTACCTTCGTTACCAGCCTCCGCAGCTCTCACGCTGTCAGTCCCGGCTCCTGCTCCCTGCACACGCTAAGCTAAGCGGTGTGCGCTGGTAACTAAGGTAAACATCGGGTAACCATACCTGATGTTTACCTTAGTTACCAGTGTCCGCAGCTTCCAGACGCCGGCTCCGTGCAAGCGCAGCGTCGCTTGCACGTCGCTGGGGGCTGGTGACTGGTCGCTGGTGAGATCTGCCTGTTTGACAGCTCACCAGTGACCACGTAGCGACGCAGCAGCGATCCTGACCAGGTCAGATCGCTGATGGGATCGCTGCTGCGTCACTAAAGTGTGACGGTACCCTAAGGCATGCGCTTTATCTTTAATAGATCGCTGAGTGCCCATAGGTTGCTGCCATTTTTGGTAGCGCAAAACTTTCCGCCAAGAAAAGGTATTTTTTTGCTTTGTGCTAATGATTATTTCACCCAATGTACAAGCGTTTTACTTGTTCCTCGGGTGATCAGCAGCCTTTCCACACTGAAGAATTATCAAAAGCTCTTAAAGCGACTCTGTCAGCAGATTTTTGTTACCTCATTTGACAGCAACATAATGTAGGCAAGGAGATTCTGAATCCAACAGTGTATCACATAGATTACTGGGTGCAACCGTTCTCACATAATCAAAGAATTGACTTTTAAGCATGTAACAGAGCTGGGAGAACTGTCCTACCCACACCAAGCTCTCAATAGAGATTGACAACTTACAGTCAATGCACAGTCCCAGCTGGGGGCATGTCGGACTGCTCTGCAGGGCCAGCTAGACCTAGCAATGTTAATCACAGGGTAATAAAGCCATTGGTTTAAGTAAACAATAGCCCACACATAGATAAGAGGCATAGCTGCTTTTTGTCCTTTTACAGCATGCTGTCCTCAGCCTACATAGCAAAAACCAAATAAGGAATAACGTTTGGAACTCCATTCTAAGTCTGAACTGGGTGCAAAAACCTAAAAAAATATCACTATGGGGAGATAAGGTATGCACACCAGTGACTATGTAAGGGGAATATATGAAAAGCAGAAACTGCTGTGTGAATACTGACTTGAAAAATCCAATAGCTATATGTAAGAATGAAATGTGAAAAATGGAATCTGCATTACTGCCATGAACATATGAATCAAGAGAAATTTAGCTACTGAATTGATCAATGCAATAGAGCCCCAACACTACGCCAAAGTATTTCTCTACGTTGGGGTCCCTAGCTTGTGTGTGTCCTCTCATGCAGTTAAAAAAACTTACTGCATGAGAGGACACACACAAGCTGTGGACCCCAACGTAGAGAAATACTTTGGCGTAGTGTTGGGGCTCTATTGCATTGATCAATTCAGTAGCTAAATTTCTCTTGATTCATATATTCATGGCAGTAACGCAGGGTCCATTTTTCACATTTCATTCTTACATATAGCTATTGGATTTTTCAAGTCAGTATTCACACAGCAGTTTCTGCTTTTCATATATTCCCCTTACATAGTCACTGGTGTGCATACCTTATCTCCCCATAGTTACATAGCAAAAACCTGCTGACAGATTACCTTTAAGAACAGTTGTTCTCAATAATCTTTGTTTTTGCAGCTATAGTATCACGTGAGCATAGACTTTTTTTTTGGGGGGGGTTTGAGGTAAAACTTGGCTCAAATATCTATTATATGGTCAGTCACCCATTCCCTTGAGTACTACATGTTACTGAGAATCTGAGCAGTGAAACACATGCAGAGCAACCATTGCTTTGAGAGAAAATTGAAAAGTTATTAAACGGAAATTTATTTTTAGTGCAATAGATTTTCTGACTCCTTAAAACTGAATTGCAGCTGTTCACTTTATTCAAGTTGACACCACATACATTCTCCAATTTAGTACTTATGTACATTCAAGTACTGTTTTCTGGAACAATTTGGATGCATGCTGCAGACTGCACACACCTCTTCACTTTCTTTTTCCTCCATTTTGGAGCTAATACGTAGAACAAGTACAGTGGAGCCTTGGTTACCGAGAACAATCCGTTCTGAGTGTGCTTGTTAACCAAGTTACTCGTCTAGCAAATCAAGATTTCCCATAGGAAATCATTGCAATGCAGAAAATTCGTTCCACAACTTGTTAAATGTCCCATCTTGGTGCCCTATTGTGCCATTCCACACACGTACAAACACACAGAAACACTCACAAACACGCACAAACAAAGATTATGCTCACCTTACCTTCCGTTCCCTCGCCGGTCTCCTGGAACTTGCAGTTCGCCCGTACAAGACGTATATTGGGTAACCAAGGCGACCGATGCCGGACCTTCCGCACTGAGCGCGCTGACGTCAAAGGCAGGAGCCGCTTGCCTCTGATTGGCCAGCGCGCTGCCTTTGAGTAGCGCCTGACAGGGGAATAATTTTTATGATACAATAATCAAGATATTTGGATAGAACATAAAATATATTTATTGGAATACAACTTTAGAACACAAAAAACTGTAATAAATTGTAAATATGTAATACACTATGTAATATACAGTAGATTACATATATATCTTGTGTGTGTATATACACTGTATATATATATGACACAGTGCAGCTTAAAACAACCAAAACGCAAGAAAAAAACGCAACGTGCGGACAGAGCCTTAATATTGCTAAGCCATCTTTACTTTTTACAGACATTGGTCATAAACTGTACTGCTGCTATTTGCCACACAGTTTACCGCTGATTAGGATAGCTCTTAGGCTGCTTTTACACATCCTTGTTGAGCCGTGCGGCTCAATCCGGCTGTGAAACCTATGCAACGGATGTGGTGAAAACACCGCATCCTTTTGCATAAGTTTTTTACATGCGGCCCGTCCGGTTTTTGCCGCTTGCGGCATGCTACTGAGCATGCGCAGTGGCAAAAACCGCATGCGGCGGCCGGATGCGGTTTTTGCCGCATCGCGCCGCATCGCGCCGCATCCGGCATCCATAAAGATATATTGAGAAAAACGCCGCATCAGCCGGATGCGGCGCGATGCGTTTTTTTTTTGCCACACAAAAAAAAAACGTGCCAGGTAACGTTCCATCCGGCTGCCGCATCGGCTAAATCTGCCGCATCCGGCAAAAACCGGACCGAACGCAAGGCCATGCGGCACGAATTAAAGCCTATGCAGGAAAAACGCAACCGGCAGCAAAAAAAAAACGGTTGCGTTTTTCCTGCAAAGTGCCGGATTGTGCCACATAGCAAAAACCAGAGGTGTGAAAGCAGACTTAGTTGCTTGGGCTGATTTGTTTCCAGCGGCAGAATGCCATACAACGTCCATGTCACTTTCTGCCACAGTTCCAGGTCAATTAGTTTGAGGAGGAACGGTGGAGGCATTGCATGTCAGACAATGTGTAAATTATTAGGGAAAAAGGAATTTTTTTTTTTTTAAATCATTGCTGATGTTTGGTAAATAACCTCTAAGATTTCTAATTTCAGAATGCATTTTAATACTTTTTATTTAACTGCTGTGTTTTGGTTTATAAATAAATTATTTCTGTCCCATAGGTTATGGCACCGTCGGGGGATGGTAGGCTCACTATTGCTCCTCCTTTCATCTCTTACAGTAGCGTATTATATTGAAGGAGCACATCAACAGGTATGTAGTCACTAATGAAGCCCTACACCACCAGTTATCGCGTCAAATATACTTATTATTCTATACGTATATTTACTACATTGTTTCAGTCTTCTTATTGCTTCTTTATATAATCTGTTAACAGGTTTCTTCATTAGTTCTGAACATTGAGCAAGATATTGCGTATACTTTAGGATTTAGTGTAAAAGAAAGTTCCATCCTGCCACATTCCATGGTCGTTTTAGCTGTGAATTTACGCCTCATTTGCTGCTTTTTTAAAATGCTAAAATGCTTTTGGTGTAACAAAGCACCCAACTACCCTCTTCTTCTCTCGGTTGTTTTTAGCCTGACTGATTATCATAGCTCACTATCTTTTGACTTTGGGCTCCAGGTAAGGAAATCAGACAGTGAGCTATGAATCGAGCTAGAGAGGCTGGTGCTGGACAAGGAAATGATTTCTGAATGCAGTGGTCCTTTTAAGTGCTCTCTCAGGACCACAGCACTTAAAGGGAATCTGACTAGGTTTTTGTCACCTAATCTGAAAGCAGCATAATGTAAGGGCAGAGACCCTGATTCCAGCGGTGTGTCACTTACTGGGCTGCTAAGTGTAGTTTTGATAATTTCCTGATGATTAATCAGTGATTTTATCATTAGAGGACTACTTCACGTGCTGCCAGGTAGTCCAGCATATTCATAAACTCTGCATAACTCCTCCCCTACTAACAGCTTTCTATGTACACTTTATATGGACAAAAAGCTGACAATTATTGTTGTGGGCGGGGATATAAAGCTCCACAATTCAAATAACTGCTAGATCTGCAGCAAAGAAAACAGTGATTTTATCAAAATAACAGCAAACAGCTCGGGACATATCGCTGGAATCAGAGTCTTTGTCGATACATTATGCTGCTCTCAGATGGGGAAGCAAAATCCTGGTGACAGATTCCCTTTAACACCTCATGTACATGACTTAACCCCTTAACAACAGAGGACGTACCGGTATGTCCTTGGCCATGTCGGGGCAGTCACCACCGGCTGCTGTGGTGAGCTGGCAGTGATCTCTGCACATGTCTACTGGTTTGATCCTCAGACATGTGCGGCTAACAGGTGCAAGTGGATCCGTGATCCACCCGCGCCTGTTAACTCCTTAGATCGCGCTGCCAAAATGAGACAGAGCGATTTAAATGGTCATGGCGGAGAACATTCTGTGGCACCATTGAAGGCCATGGGTCATGTGAGGAGTCCTGTTGCTATCATGACGTATTTTCTGTTAGAGCCGACATAGCAGTGGCTCTAACAGGAACGCTGCATTTCTGCTGATAAGAGCTGTACAGCTCTAATGAACTAAAATGAAGAAGTGATCAGACTTTTGCTCCTTAATATCTAGGGAGACTAGTAAAATAAAAAAAAGTATTTAAAAAAAATATAAAAAAAACCCCTAAAAGTTCAAATCACCCCCCCCCCATTCGCCCCACTGAACATTAATAAAAAAAAAAATTAACAATATACACACATTTGGTATCACTGCATTCAGAAATGCCCTAACTATCAAAATATAAAATCAATTAATTTGATCGGTAAACGGTGTAGCCGCAAAATAATACCAAAAGCCAAAATTAAATTTTTGGTTGTCGCAAATTCTGCGCAAAATGCAATTACAGGCGATTAAAACGGTGCATCTGCACAAAAATGGTGCCTTTTTTTTTATAAATGTCAGCTCAAGACACAAAAAAATCTGGGATCCCTCACCACCTTAGATGGGTTCCACACCTATGCACCAAGCCAGAAAGAGACAAGGAGAACACACAGGGAAAAGTGCATGAACTGCTTAGTCACAGATGACGCAGGCAGGAGTTCAGCAAACGATACTACAGATGAGAGTAAGGTGGGCTTTACACGTTGCGACATCGCTAGCAATTGCAAGCGATGTCCAGTGCGATAGCACCTGCCCCCGTCACACATGCGTTATGTGGTGATTGCTGCCGTAGCGAACATTATCGCTACGGCAGCTTCACACGCACTTACCTGGTCGGTGACGTCGCTGTGACTGCCGAACAATCCCTCCTTCAAAGGGGAGGTGCGTTCGGCGTCACAGCAACGTCACCGCGACGTCACTAATCGGCCGTCCAATAGAAGCGGAGATTAGCGGGACATAACATCCCGCCCACCTTCTCCCTTCCGCATTGCCGTCGGGACGCAGGTAAGGAGATGTTTGTCGCTCCTGCGGGTTTACACACAGCAATGTGTGGAGCTGCAGGAATGACAAACAACATCTTACCTGCGGTCGACCCGACATTATGGAAATGAACGACGTTACACAGATCAGCGATATTGTACGCTTCTGTGCTCGTTCATCGTCGCACCTAGGATTTACACGTTGCGATGTCGCTACCGGCGCCGGATGTGCGTCACTAGCGACGTGACCCCGACGATATATCGGTAGAGATGTCGCAACGTGTAAAGCCCCCCCCCGAAGCCACCTGCTTGCAACCAGAGCTAGAATGAACTAAATAATATCAACAGCAGCAGGGAAGAAGGGCGTTTTTAAGCACTAAGAGAATACTGATGATCAGCAGCTGGGTAGAAGGGGGAGAGATAAAAGCCCAGTAGGGAAGCTACCTATTACAATGAATACTAAGAGCAGGAGCAACAGAAAGTCAGTGAGCATTTTGCGCAGCCAAATGCTGTTACCTTCTATTGCCAGAAACCACATGACTGTCTGTCAGCCATGACAGGAAATAGGAGGTGGTGCACAATCACTTTAACATCCGTTTAATCCTGCATAACCCATAAGCCAGATGTATGTGTTTAAAGGTGGCGTGGATATAGCCATGTACGCAATTAAATATATTTGTTTGGTGACAGTAGTCTTAAACTAATTTATGTCTAAAAATTATATTATTTTGAATGGGTTAGCCACTACTCGGACACCCCCTTCTCAAACCCCGTCTTTCTTCACAGTAAAACAACACTTAGGCTATGTGCGCACGTGTGCGTATTGCAGGCAGTTACGCTGTGTTCTGCACCGCAGCGTAACTGCATGCGTCCTGCGTCCCCAGAATAATCTATGAAGATTATGCAGGAGACGTGCGCACGTGGCGTATTAGAGCGCAGCGTTCTGCTGCTGCCCGAAGCGTGCGTTCTGAGAAGTGACATGTCACTTCTTTCCTGCGCTCTGCATGCTGTCTATAGGGAGAGGCAGCATGCAGAGCGCACGAATTCTGCAGACACCAGGCGCTTCAGAACGGAGCTTTTCAGCTGCGCGCTGAAGCGGACCTTTTGTGTGCAGTGCAGAGCGCACACATGCGCACATAGCCTTATAATCGCCTCTGGTGCTGTTCCAGCGGTGTCAGCACTGGATCACCCAGGGATCGCTGGCTTTCCTCTACCCTGCTTCGGACAAATCCGATATCTGTAGGAAGTGAGAGGTGCATCTCCCCTCTGACCTTCTCCTGATGTACAATTTGTCTGAAGGAGGGGAGTGTGAAGCCAGCCCTGATTGGTCACAGGGATCGCGCGACATTGGCTGCAGGGATGGTCGTGGTGTTGTCCTGTCACGTGAGCCCCAGGAGAGCCATTACCAACCTGCTAGAACTGCGCCATCACCAGAGGTTAGTATACGTATTATGTTACCTGGGGGGAACCTAGGGATTGAGAAGACGTTGTCTCAGCAGTGGACAGCCCCTTTAAGTGTTTAATGTGTGGAACAAAAGTTTAATAATGAGAACATCTCTAGGCTTGAAATAAAAACCTAATCAATGTGTGGTGAAATTGCTGATATACTTACCGTACTAATGTCTTTCTCTTGCAGTATGTACAGTATGTTGAAAAGAAATTTTTATGGTGTGCCTACTGGGTAGGCTTAGGCATTCTGTCCTCTGTGGGGCTTGGGACAGGTCTACACACCTTCCTTCTTTATTTGGTAAGATAAGCATGCATTGCATTTTTACTTTTTTGTTTTGCAATGTCTAAACTCAGTAAATAAAGTAAATTCTCCGTGTAGCAGAACATTTTTCCATTGTGGATTGTTTATTACTAAAGATATCTGTGCATAACATGTACACGGTCAGGACAGTTTACGATTTAGCTTTTTTATAGTCTAACGTTTGGATATTTATTTACTAAATGGCCCAACTGAAACCTAGCCCAAAGGCATCATTTTTATCATTTCCAGTTCCTGCTACATAATCATGCAGGAAGCATCTGAAAAACTCAGACTTCTACATGATGTAACGTCAGTCCTATGATTCCGCTGTTTCAAGTTGCAAAGGAGAATGATAAAGATTCTTTATTAGTTACTTAAAGGGAATATGTCAGCAGGTTGTTGCCACGACATATGATAGCAGCATAATGTAGAAACACAGAGCCTGATTCCAGTGATGTATCACATACTAAGCTATTTGATGTAGTTTTGATAGAATCCCTGTTTTCTCTAATGTAGATGTAGCAGAGCTCAGGTTTCTTGGCTGTGTGTAATGCCACACACATCCCTCTGTACATTATGAATGGTCAGCAAGCTGCCAGTCAGTGGAGGGTGTGGGGTTACAGAGATTAGCTTGACTGGCCTGCAGGAGGCATGTAGTCAGGCAGTTCTAATCTCTTGTTGATAAAACACTGATTGTATTAAAACTACAACACACAGCCTAATACCTGATACATGCATGCCCTCACATTATACTGCTCTTAAATCAAATAGCAAAAACCTGCTGATAGATTCCCTTTGTAAATAATCTGTCATTAACTTATGCCCTAGGCTAGCAGAAGTAATGCAGGATAGTGTAGGGTAAAACATTTCCATGAAAACCTATTTTGCCGCTATCTGTTGCTCCTTTGCAAAGAAATGCATATATTATCCATATGCAAATTAGGCTCGCAAGTGCTCTTATGGGCATATCAGTGCACTTGCGGTCCTCAGCTTCTCTTTGCTTATCCTTGTCAGCAGCGTCATCTACTGATTGACAGGAGAGACAATCAAGAAGCAGTGGGCAAAGAGGAGCCAAGGACTGCAAGTAAACTTATACACCCACCAAAACACAAATTTTGACACAACTGGGCATCAGATATGGTGAAATGTGTTTTTAGTGGAAATGTTTTACCCTGTCCTGCACTACCTCTACTACGACAAATGTTACTAATAGATTTACGTTATGTGGAAATGCTTACAATTTTTTTAAATATTAAAGGAGTTGTCCGACATTAGCTTACCAAAAAATGTTGAGTTTATCTGTGCTGTATTGTCATATAAAACACCCCTACATTGTTATTTTTTCTTTTGTTCCTCTTGAATTATCCCTTTATTCTCTGCAGCTCTTTGTTTACATTCAGCTCCAGCAAACTGACCACTTCCTGTGCAAACCTCAGTCAGAGCTGGCACCGCCCGGCCTCAGTGTCCAGCCTCGCCCCCTGCCCGCCCTCTGCCTACCCTCTGCACACACATTCCCTGTCATTATTCTGCCACAGCACCTGACCTGTTATCATTCTAGCAATGGAAATAACAGCCCCACATCATGATCTACACACACACACACACACACACACACACACACACACACACACACACACACACACACACACACACACACATACGCGCGGGCTCTGCGCCACACACACACACACACATCGGGCTCTGCAACCCTCCCCCCACCCACCCACACAAACACACACACTGCACTCTGTACCGACCCCCCCCTCACCATCGTTCTGTACCGACCCCTACCCCCATAGGGAACATGTGGGCTACATTCACATGACCGTTCCGTTTTTGCGGTCCGCAAAAACGGTCCATTTTTTCACGGATGCATCCGTGTGTCATCCGTGTGCCTTCCGGTTTTTTTTTGCGGACCGCAAAAAAGGAGAGCAGCAAGAAAGATAGATGAGTAGATATAGAGATGAATAGATATAGAGACAGAGTTAGAGGGATGAATGAATGGAGGGATAGATAGACAGATAATGGATAGATGAATAGATAGATGAGAAAGACCTATATAATGCCTTACCCCCCTGCATATTCTAAGCTGGCACCCTTTAGTGACTAGCATGTGGCACTAAAGGGTGCTTATCCTTGTATTTAGCCAAAAAATAAATAAATAATTAAAAAAAAAAATGACGTGAGGTCCCCCCATCTTTTGTAGCCAGCTAGGGTAAAGCAGATGGCTGCAGCCTGCAGACCACAGCTGGCAGCTTCACCTTGGCTGGTAATCCAAAACAGAGGGCACCCCATGCTGTTATTTTAAATTAAGTAAATAATTTAAAACAAAAAACATGGGGTCCCCCCCCAAATTGGATCATCAGCCGAGGTAAAGCGGACAGCTGTGGTCTGGTATTCTCAGACTAGGGTGTTATTGGACACTCCCCAGCCTAAAAATAGCAGGCCGCAGCCGCCCCAGAAGTGGTGCATCCATTAGATGTGCCAATCCTGGCGCTTTTCCCCAACTCATCCCATTGCCCTGGTGCGGTGGAAAACGAGGTAATATATGGGGTTGATGCCAGATGTGTAATGTCACCTGGCATCAAGCCCTGGGGTTAGTGATGTCACGTGTCTATCAGATACCCAACATCACCAACCCAGTCAGTAATAAAAAAAAAATAGACAACAAAAAAAGTTTTATTTGAAAAAACACTCCCCAATACATTCCCTCTTTCACCAATTTATTGAAAAGAACAATCAAATCCGGGTCCGGCGTAATCCAATAAGGGGGACACATGACTATCCATACCATAGTCAATGTCCCAGTCAATGAAAAACAGAATGTTCCCCATTGGCTGGGAGAGCAATGCAGTGACCTGAGCTAACATCAGTAGCCCAGGTCACTGCGGGGGATGACTAGCGCTGCTGCCAGGAGGTTACATGAGATCATTACCTGCGGTGACGATCTCCTGCACTCCTGTCAGCGCTGTCACCGCCTTCTATGCTCGCCGTGTTCTCAGCAGTATCGCCCGTGACGTCACCGCTAGTGACGTGAGAACGCAGCGGGCATAGGCTGCAGTGACCGCGCTGACAGGAGTGAAGAGGAGATCGTCACAGCAGGTAATGATCTCATCTGCCTCCTGGCAGCAGCGCTCGTTATCCCCGCGGCTGCCAGCACTGCAGGGGGAGAATCTGCATGCGGGCAGACACACACTGCAATGAAGGCAGCCACGGGGCTGGAGCGGGACACAGACTGCACAGGCGCTCATGCTATCCTGAGCAGGGGGCTTGGTGCTGGCGGTGACACCGTGGGCGGGGAGAGTACGGGGTGCGAGGGAATGTGTGGGAGGGTGCAGGGAAGGGGGCGGGGACTCCATGCACTGTAACCGCCCAGCAGGGCGGCAACAAGCTGTTCCAGATTTGCATGTCAACATGGTCCTGCCCATGTTGACATGAAATGACCGGAAGCAGCAAAATTGCGGCAGGAGCGGTCACATGATCATTCTGAGCCGGGGGAGAGGGGCTGACAGCAGGGCAGGTAAGTGGTCACTATCTACTTACCTGCCCCAATGTAACCCAATAGTGTAATAATAAAAAAAAGTCAAAATAAGCCGGATAACCCCTTTAAGTATATTCAGTATTCAGACATGGTCATACCTCAATGCAGGTTTTGAAGTACAAAATAAAGAAGTGTGTGTGTGTGTGTTAGATGATATATGTGTGTGTTTTATTTTATATATATATATATATATATATGTATATGTGTGTGTGTATATAATATATATATATACACACACACACACACACACATATATTTATATATATACATATACATAATATATATATATATATATATATATATTATACACATATACATACATATTATATATATTATATATATACATACATATATATATATGTATGTATGTATATATATAATATGTATGTATGTGTATAATATATATATATACTATGTATAATATGTATATATATATAGATATATGTGTGTGTGTATATATATTATATACACACACACACACAATATATATATATATATTATGTATGTATGTATGTATATATATGTATATATATATATATATATATATATATATATATATATATATATATATATATATATATATATATATATATATATATATATATATATATAGTGGTACCTCGCTTAACGAGTAACCCGCTTAACGAGAATTTCGCTTAACAAGCAAAGCTTTCTGTAAATTTGTAACCCGGTTTACGAGAAAGCTTTGCTGGACGAGCAAAATCCTCACCTCAGACACTTCCGGTTCCGTCCATCCACCGCGCTCTAACCCGCACTTGCAGTCCACACAAACACACACATGTATGCACAAACACACACGCACGCACGCACAAACCGTATTATGCTCACCTTACCTTCCTTTCCACCGCCGGCTTTATGGTTCTTGTAGTTCCCGGGTACATCGTGGCGAACTACAAGTACCATGAGGCCGGCGGTGGAACGGAAGGTAAGGTGAGCATATAATATGTGTACCTTCCGCTTCATCGCCGGTCTCCGGCCGCGCCGCTCCACTCCAGGCATCGGCATCCATAGCAACGAAGCAGGAACTTTCTGGTTCCTGTCACCGCTTGTCAAAGGCAGCGCGCTGGCCAATCAGAGGCAAGCGGCTCTGCCTTTGACGTCAGCGCTCTGGGAGGAAGTTCCGCCCTCGTCGTTATGGTTACCTGATACACGGCCCGCACCGGAGAACAGCAAGTCCCAGGAGACCGGCGTTGGAACGGAAGGTAAGGTGAGCATATAATATGTGCGTGTGCATGTGTGGAATGATAGAATAGGGGACCAGGATGGGACATTTAACACCTTGTGGAACGAATTGTCAGCATTGCAATGATTTCCTATGGGAAATCTTGCTTTGCTGAATCAGTAACTTGATTAACAAGCACAGTCCCAGAACGGATTGTTCTCGTTAAGCAAGGTTCCACTGTATATATGTGTGTGTGTGTGTGTATATGTATGTATGAATGTGTGTGTGTGTGTGTGTGTGTGTGTGTGTATATGTATGTGTGTGTGTGTATATATAGATAGATAGATAGATGATTATATATATATATATATATATATATATATATATAATGTGTGTATACGCACAAATGTATTATATATATAATTACAGTACAGACCAAAGGTTTGGACACACCTTCTCATTCAAAGCGTTTTCTTTATTTTCCTGACTCTAAACATTGTAGATTCACATTGAAGACATCAAAGCTGTGAATAAACACATGTGGAATGAAATACTTAAAAAAGAGTGAAACAACTGAAAATATGTCTTATATTCTAGGTTCTTCAAGGTAGCCACCTTTTGCTTTGATTACTGCTTTGCACACTCTTGGCATTCTCTTGATGAGCTTTAAGAGGCAGTCACCGGAAATAGTTTTCCAACAGTCTTGAAGGAGTTCCCAGAGATGCTTAGCACTTGTTGGCTCTTTTGCTTTCACTCTGCGGTCCAGCTTACCCCAAGCCATCTCTATTGGGTTCAGGTCTGGTGCCTGTGGAGGCCATGTCATCTGGCGTAGCATCCCATCACTCTCCTTCTTAGTCAAATAGCTCTTACACAGCCTGGAGGTGTGTTTGGGGGCATTGTCCTGTTGAAAAATAAATGATGGTCCAACCAAATGCAAACCGGATGGAATAGCATGCCGCTGCAAGATGCTGTGGTAGCCATGCTGGTTCAGTATGCCTTCAATTTTGAATAAATCTCCAACAGTATCACCAGCAAAGCACCCCCACACCATCACACCTCCTCCTCCATGCTTCACGGTGGGAACCAGCCATGTAGAGTCCATCTGTTCACCTTTTCTACAAAGACACGGTGGTTAGATGCAAAGATCTCAAATTTGGACTAATCAGACCAAAGCACAGATTTCCACTGGTCTAATGTCCATTCCTTGTGTTCTTTAGCCCAAACAAGTCTCTTCTGCTTGTTGCCTGTCCTTTAGCAGTGGTTTCTTAGCAGCTATTTTTACCATGAAGGCCTGCTGCACAAAGTCTCCTCTTAACAGGTGTTCTAGAGATGAGGTGTGTCCAAACTTTTGGTCTGTACTATATATAATATATAATGTATGTGTTTATGTATATAATGTACGTGTGTGTGTGTGTGTGTGTGTGTGTATGTGTGTATATATATATATATATATATATATATATATATATGTGTATATGTATGTATGTGTGTGATATATATATATATATATATAATATATGTGTGTGTGTGTATATATATATATATATATATATTATATATATATATATATGTGTGTGTATATGTGTGTGTGTATATATATATATATATATATATATATATATATATATACATATGTATGTGTGTGTGTATATAACATGTATATGTGTGTATGTGTGTATATGTGTATGTGTGTATATATATATATGTGTATGTATATATATATGTGTATGTATGTGTGTGTATATATATATATATACATATTATATACACACACACACACACACACACACACACACACACACACACACACACATATATATATATATATATATATATATATATATATATATATATATATATATATATATATATTATAGTGTGTGTAAAACTTTATAATCCCTGTTTCCTGTACTCCTCATTATGCTAGTGGCCTTCCTATGAAAGTGCATTCACATACCACACTTCCTACGTTTTGGTTACAACCTTCTAAGTGGGCAACATTTTTTCTTCTTTGCCCATCTGGTGAAACATGATACAAACTTTAACAGTGTTTCTGAAATGACTGGACTTCCAGAACATATCTGCTCACTGCCTGGCAGCGCGGAGGCAACTCCCAGGGGAAGTATGTCAGTCCTGTTGCATCATGAAGATTTCCTACAGAATACACTATTAATAATCTTTTCCTGCTAGATATGGCGATGATCTCAGCGGCAGAATTCTGAGATTTCCCATCTTAGACACACCTAACACTGACGTCTGTTATGTACTGGACTTCAGTTATCCTGTAGAATCCTCTAATGTTAACTAGTGATAAAATATGTAAGATATATAGTCACAGGCTGTTATTTTCCCCTCAAAACTTTCAGCTTCTGTCTTGAGGGATCAGCTTCCTCGACTTTTTTTTTTACTTTCTATTTTTTTTTTACTTCTGGTCTTGAATATCATTGTTCTCATTTTAGGTACATGCATGTCTGCTTATTTATTATGAAATACATAAATTAATCCCGATATGCTATACTATTAGATTATAGCCTTTTCATTGAAAAGCCATACTCCGCGTAGCGTGACTTATTACAACAGTGCCACCTTTTGGGATATATTAGAAATGCAGTTAAATCATCAGTTATTTCTTGCTCCAAAGATGTATAGAGTAGAGCCTGTTAAATAAAACAATACAAAGCAAGAGTATTTCTTTTTTTTCCATGAAAAAAATTCTATATTTATTCACCTTATGAACATAACATGGTCTACGTGTATTTTTGCTGATTGTACCCAAATAAAAGGTGCCGATTCCAGATATGAAGTAAAAAATATGCAATAAGCCAAATTTTTTCACAAATGAGAAATGTTTTATCAAAGGTTTTAAATTGAAATATCCGGGGTAATAAGAAATTCTGAAGAAGTGATAGTGTGTAATAAACTCATTTTTTCCATGAAAGATATCATCCAACCAATAGCGCAATAGTAGTGTAAATCTTAAAGCATCATTCCACTGGTTGTTTTGGGGTTTTTTTGCCCCACTGGAGTGGTGCTTTAAATTTAACGCCTCTGACTCCTGTCTTAGGCTGTAGTCACTCTTGCATGTGACTCGAACGAGGATCGCATCACCTGGACTTTCCGCCGGCTCTTCTCTCATTAGTGCAGCCATCCAAATCCAGGCAATGCGATACATTCCTCGCGTGAGTCACACACAAGTGTGGCTCCAGCTTTATACTTCCCCTCCGGTGTCTTCATCACTTCGGTCGTCTTCGGCATTTTGTGACCTGTCTCCTGCTCCAATGTTTAATGGAGAGCGCCGGAGGTCACTCTTCAATACAACTCTATAAGAGCCTCTTTCTGGCTGTCAGAGTTGCTTTTAGTGCTTGTGACTCAACTGCTTACTCTAGCCAGTCATTAGTTATGGGCACAAGATTGCGCTGTGGGTCCAGAGTGGTGCTGAAAACATATGAACGTGCCAGAGGGTAATTAGCACCGCAAGCAGTGGACTTAGATTTAAAGCACAACACCAGCGCTGAAAGAAAACAACCAAAAAAAACCCCAAAATGCTGGAGAGGTGCTTTGGTTGTTAAGGAAAATTTTTCTCTGTTTTGGATGCTCTAGAATAGTTATGATCAGTGTTGTCACACTGTAAACACCAGCAGTAGTCTGCCATCATGTTTGTGTTTTATCTGCTTTAGTTCCTGGATGGAAGATTTTGTCTGTGTTCATGCCTGTAATATTTACCATGGAGAAGTAGCAGTCATTAACATGGTTTTGAGGCTCTCATCTCACCATTGGAACTCCAAAGCTGAGACTTTTTCTCTGACCCTTAAGGCCGCTTTACACGCAACGACATCACTAACGAGATATCGTTGTGGTCATGGAATTCGTGACACACATCCGGCCTCCTTAGCGACGTCATTGCGTATGACACCTACGAGCGACCGCTAACTATCAGAAATACTCACCAAATCGTTGATCGTTGACACGTCGTTCGTTTTCCAAATATCGTTGCTGGTGCTGGACGCAGGTTGTTCGTCGTTTTTGAGGCAGCACACATCACTACGTGTAACACCCTGGGAACGACGAACAACAGCGTTCCTGCGCCCTCCGGCAACCAGGTGGGAGTGATGTGAATTCGGCTGCTCTCCGCCCCTCCGCTTCTATTGGTGGCCTGCTGTGTGATGTCGCTGTGATGCCGCACAAACCGCCCCGTTAAAAAAAGAGGTTTTTCGCCGCCCACAGCGACATCGCTAGGAAGGTAAGTCCGTTTGACGCGTCCTAGCAATATTGTTCGCCACGGGCAGCGTTTTGCCCGTGACGCACAAACGACGGGGGCGGGTGCGATCGCTAGCGATGTCGCAGCGTGTAAAGCGCTCTTTAGTCCACTGTCTCAGGTTTTCAACACCTCCTGCGCACATTATGTGGTGCCCAAAATATTTTGGGTCAGCTAATTCAACCCTGAAATATGCTTGATAAGCTTTACGCACAAAGACACATATAATTGCCTTATGTTTGGGTTTTGTAAAACAACCACAAATGTAACAGAAAATCTCAAGATCATTCCTGCACCAACCACGAACTGTCAGTGTTGGATGAGATATTTAACAGAACCCTTTATAACAGTAAAATTTGCTGCAACTTGTAAGCCTCTTGAACGACTGAACGCTGTTGTCGGTTTTCATGCTGCTTATACAGCCATAAAATGTTGACGTCTGCAGTTTTTAACTGCTTATCAAGCAATCTTCCTATTGGCTATACTGATTGCAAATTCAGCATTTCTTTTTGCGCATTCATCATATCTAAATATAATTATATATAATGCTACATTATTACTGTAAGAGTTCCTTAGTAAACAGGGTTTTGCGGAAAATACGGATGTAACTGGTGGAATGTATGTGATTTTTTTTTTTTTTTTTTTTTTGCTTCAGCACACCAAAATTTATACCGATCACGCTATCTTGTAGTCCGCAAAATTAATGTACAGTGGTATAATCTATAATGCAGAAATCTAAATGGAACAATTATCATAATAAAGAAAAGAATTGCAAAAGTCCTAAAGCCTAGAATCTAAACATTGAAGTAATGATCAGTTTATTTTTCTCATAGACCAATAGTACACGGGAAAATAAGACAGGTTGAAATATATCTTATTACAAAAATCTGCTACTTTCGGGCCCTCAACTAATCATTAATCCTCAATTAGTGACTGAAACCTGCATTCAGTGAAGACAAATTTTGAAATTACAGAGATGGCAGTTTCTACTGATTAGACTCTAGGTAGATAGGCGGAGGAGGGAGGTGCTCTGCCTTTAGCTCCTCTACATAGAATCTTAGCAGCACCAACTGTCATCTCCTATCTCAGTAAGTCCAGAATGTGTCGAATACAGATTTCATCTTTTAATTTAGAATTTTGAAACTGAATGATAAGTCCTGACAAAGAGAGAAGCAGATTTCTCTGATCAGATATATTACAAAGTTTCTTATTTTCACATGAATTAGCAATTTAATGAAATAATAATACGATTGCTTTTTTAATCCCAGGGTATGGGATCAGGCAACTTAAATGCTTACACACTTATTTAAACATAACACACACTTAGGCATACACATAACATATACAAAAATATACACATTCAAATTGCACACACACTCACCTTTCTTCAGGATAGGTGCCATATCTCTGCATAGTAGCTGAGAGGTTGTCTGGTAAGCAGAGGACAGAGGTTTTTGTGCTTTTTCTAAGCTGGTTTTCACAAATTCACTGCTTTTTCCTCTCTTGTTCATTTGCAAGATCTGCCGAAGAGGGATGGGGGAAGACTGGATCTCTTTGGATCCTACAAGTACACCTTGTACCCCTTCAACATCATTACCTAATAACGCATGAGGCAAGTGCCCCTTGGGTTCCCCTGTCTATCCCTATGCTCGCAAGTCATACGTTTTATTACGTTTAACCAGCCCTGTAATACAATATATCATAAATTTGAGTACACCTCTCACATTTTTGTAAATACTTTATTATATATTTTCATGGGACAACACTGAAGATATGACGCTTTCATACAATGTAAAAGTAGTCAGAGTTCAGTTTGTATGACAGTGTAAGATTGTTGTGCCCTCTAAATAACTTAACACAGCCATTAATGTCTAAATTCTGGCAACAAAAATGAGGACACCCCTAAGTGAAAATGGCCAAAATTGTGCCCAATTTTCCTTCCCCTGTGTCATGTGACCAATTAGTGTTACAAGCTCACAAACACTCTTAGGCTATGTGCCCATGGGGACAATGTCCTGCGGATATATCCGCAGGACATTCCGCAGGTGCTCCCAGGAAACAGCACCAAAACTTTTGTCTGTTTCCATACTGCGGAATGTCGTGCGGATATGGTGCGGGCATTCTGCATTGAGGATACAGTGCCATGGCTTCGGCACTGCATCCTCAATGCAGAACAAGTGCTGCAGTGATCGGCGCGTTCATACTTACCTCCATCATGCAGCACCTCGCTTTCCGGCAGCCGGGTCACTCAGCGTCTGCAGAAGAAGGTGGGCGGGCCTGAACTAGCTCCGGCTGTCACATGACCTGAGCTTGTGCAGGCTCCGCCCACCTCTTCCTTCCTGTACCTGGATTCACCGCGCTCCTGTACAGTTCATACTTACCTCCATCATGCAGCACCTCGCTTTCCGGCAGCCGGGTCACTCTCTCAGCGTCTGCAGAAGAAGGTGGGCGGGCCTGAACTAGCTCCGGCTGTCACATGACCGGAGCTCGTGTAGGCTCCGCCCACCTCTTCCTTCCTGTACCTGGATTCACCGCGCTCCTGTACACCGGACGGAGAAAGTGACTCCGGTGAGGCAGGTAAGTATATGGGACCCTGCGGAGAAATCCGCAACAATAATTGACATGCTGCAGATTTTTCCGCACGGAAATCCGCACGATTTCCGCTGCGAAAAAATCCGCAGCGTGGGCACAGCATTTCCCAAATGCCATAGAAATGGCTTGGGAGTAGCTGTGCTGCAGATTTCTGGAAAATCCGCGGCTTTTCCACGAGAAATCCGCGGCAAAATCCGCGCATTTTCCGCAGCGTGGGCACATAGCCTTATACTGATCACTGGAAGTTCAACATGGCACCTCATGGCAAAGCATTCTCTGAGGATTTGAAAAAGAAAGAAATATTGCTCTACATAAAGATAGGCTATACTAGGCTGTAAGAAGATTGCCAGCACTCTAAAACTGAGCTGAAGCACGGTGGCCAAAACCATACAGCAGTTTAGCAAGACAGGTTCCACTCAGAATAGGCCTCACCGTGGTCAACCAAAGAAGTTGAGTGTACATGGCCAGTGTGATATCCAGAGGTTGTCTTTTTTTTTTTTTTCAAAATAGATGTAAGAGTACAGCCAGCATTGTTGCAGAGGTTAAGGGATGGGAGTGGGAGTGAGCCTGTCAGTACTCAGACCATTTGCTGCACACTACATCAAATTGGTCTGCATGGCTGTATGGCCAAGAAGGAAGCCTCTTCTAGTGATGATGCACAATAATGTCCACAAACAGTTTGCTAAAGTCAAGCAGACATGGATTACTGGAACCATGTCCAGTGGTCTGATGAGACCAAGATAAACTTATTTTGTTCAGATGGTATCAAGCGTGTGTGCCGGCAACTATGTGAGGAGAACAAAGATAAGTTTGTCTTGCCTACAGTCAGGTTTGGTGGTGGGAGTGTCCTGGTTTGGCGCTGCATGAGTACTCTGAGCTGTGGGGAGCTACAGTTCATTGAGGAAACTATGAATGTCAGTATGTACGGTGACATACTGAAGCAGATCATGATCCCTTCCCTTCATATTCCAACATAAGGACCCCAAACACACCTCCAAGACAACCACTGACTTGCTAAAGAAACTGAGGGTAAAGGTGCTGTGCTTGTCAAGCATGTCTCCAGACCTAAACGCTATTGAGCATCTTTGGCACATCCTCAAATGGTTTTTTTTGTCGTGATGGAGATTGATTCTGAGAGACGTGTTGACAAATAAAAAAAATCACCAATGCGCCATCCCTGGATCAGTGGTTCTTCAGTGGCAGCACAGTTTTTCCCTTTCATTCTCACACCCAGATCATCTTCTCTAGGGCTACTGCAGGAAGTGTTTACCTTACGTTAATAGTAGTTGTGACTCTCACGACCACTGAAGGTGAGCCTTGCAACCTACAGTAGAGCTCCTTGTTTTTCTGGGTAAGACCCTATTTGCGCTAATTTGTCTTTCCAGTTGTTTATTCCATATAGTTGCTTCTGTGTGAGTAGTAAATGAGACTATAGCCACTTTGGGGCTGAGTTTAGAGGTAACTAACATTTAGATATGGAGGAAACCGTTATATGAAACTCTGTAGTTGTCAGCAAAGTTTGCATCTGCATTAGGTTTTCATGTAATGGAAGTGAAACAGAATGTCATTTCAGGTGAACTTGCAGCAGGATAACTTTGTCTTTCTGACACTCCTCCTAGATGTTCATGAGCAGCGACCTTCATCTCTTTTCTGACATGAAAATTTGTGATATTACCATTGATTTGTGAGTGAATGAGCTGCCCAGGAATAGAAGTAGAAGTTTTTGTGTAATTTAAAATATATTATAAATACCTTATCCTTAATTGTGCCATTAAATTTAGGGATAAAGGAACATGATTACAGCTGTTTTTACAGCTGTTTTTTTATAGTACATAAAATGGTTCTATTTTCAAATATTATTAATTAATATAGAGCCATTTGTTCCATGGCGCTTGACAAGTGAAAACGGTATACATATAAACAAGTACAACAATCATGAACATTACAAAACAGACTGGTATTTGATGCATATACCAGCTTGGACACTAGGGGGAGCTTCTTGCATATTTAAACCTTTTAAAGGAGTTGTCCAGTAAAAAAAAGAAAAAAGGTGCAGCACCTAGCAGACCCATGCTTGCACATTGATGTAGAATACACACTGATGCTCCATTCTAAGGCAATGTGCCCACGTTGCGTTCTGTCCCTGCAGAAATTTCTGCAGCGATTTGAACAGCACATGTGTGCGCTTCAAATCGCTGCAGAAACAGTGCGTACTGAAAAGCCAATTTCATGCGCTCTGGATGCAGGCCTTCCATAGACAGAGCGGGGGCTGCATGCAAAGCGCACGAAAGAAGTGACATGTCACTTCTTAGAGCGCAGCGTTTCGGCAGCAGTGAAGAGGTGACTCCGGGATGCTGGCCTTCAGGGCATAGTGGCAAAGAAAAAGCCATATCTGAGACTGGCTAATAAAAGGAGAAGATTAATATGTGTTAAAGAACACATACATTGGACAGAGGAAGATTGGATAAAAGTGTTATGGACAGATGAATCAAAGTTAAAGGTGTTTGGATCACACAGAAGATCATTTGTGAGAAGCAGAAAAACTGAAAAGATGCTGGAAGAGTGCCTGACGCCACCTGTCAAGCATGATGGAGGTAATGTGATGGTCTGGGGTTGCTTTGGTGCTGGTAAAGTGGGAGATTTGTACAATGTGAAAGGGATTTTGAATAAGGAAGGCTATCACTCCATTTTTCAATGCCATGCCATACCCTGTGGACAGCGCTTGATTGGAGCCAATTTCATCCTACAACAGGAGAATGACCCAAAGCACACCTCCAAATTAGCCATTAACTATTTAGGGAAGAAGCAGGCAGCTGGTATTCTATCTGTAATGGAGTGGCCAGCCCAGTCACCAGATCTCAACCCTATTGAGCTGTTATGGGAGCAGCTTAACCGTATGGTACGCAAAAAGTGCACATCAAGCCAATCCAACTTGTGGGAGGGTCTTCTGGAAGCACGGGGTGAAATATCTCCAGATTACCTCAGCAAAGTAACAGCTAGAATGCCAAAGGTCTGTAAAGCTGGAATTGCTGCAAAGGAGCATTCTGTGCCGAAAGCAAAGTTATTTGCTTAGGTAGGAGAAAATTATTATTTCAAGTAAAAATCCTTATTTCTAACCTAGTCAATGTCTGGACTATATTTTCTATTCATTATGCAACTCATTTGATAAATAACAGGATTATTTTTCATGGAAAAGACAATTGTCTGGGTGACCCCAAACTTTTGAACTGTAGTGTATAGTGATAGATAGAGATAATATAAATATTATATACAGTACAGGCCAAAAGTATTGGCACCCCTGCAATTCTGTCAGACAATACTCGGTTTCTTCTTGAAAATGATTGCAATCACAAATTCTTTGGTATTAATGAAAAAGAAAAAAAAAATGTCATAAAGCAAATTGGATATAATTCCACACCAAACATAAAAAAGGGGGTGGACACTGTTTGAAAAATCCTGTGATGCTTCTGTAATTTGTGTAATTAACAGCCCCTGTAACTTACCTGTGGCACCTAACAGGTGTTGGCAATAACTAAGTCACACTTGCAGACAGTTGACATGGATTAAAGTTGACTCAACCTCTGTCCTGTGTCCTTGTGTGTACCACATTGAGCATGGAGAAAAGAAAGAAGACCAAAGAACTGTCTGAGGACTTGAGACTCCAAATTGTGAGGAAGCATGAGCAATCTCAAGGCTACAAGTCCATCTCCAAAGACCTGAAAGTTCCTGAGTCTACGGTGCGCAGTGTCATCAAGAAGTGTAAAGCCCATGGCACTGTGGCTAACCTCCCTAGATGTGGGAGGAAAAGAAAAATTGACGAGAGATTTCAACGCAAGATTGTGCGGATGGTGGATAAAGAACCTCGACTAACATCCAAACAAGTTCAAGCTGCCCTGCAGTCCGAGGGTACAACAGTGTCAACCTGTACTATCCGTCGGCGTCTGAATGAAAAGGGACTGTATGGTAGGATACCCCGGAAGACCCCACTTCTTACCCCGAGACATAAAAAAAAGCCAGGCTGGAGTTTGCCAAAACTTACCTGAGAAAGCCTAAAACGTTTTGAAAGGATGTTCTCTGGTCAGATGAGACAAAAGTAAAGCTTTTTGGGAAAAGCCATCAACATAGTGTTTACAGGAAAAAAAAAAGAGGCATTCAAAGAAAAGAACACTGTCCCTACAGTCAAACATGGCGGAGGTTCCCTGATGTTTTGGGGTTGCTTTGCTGCCTCTGGCACTGGACTGCTTGACCGTGTGCATGGCATTATGAAGTCTGAAAACTACCAACAAATTATGCAGCATAATGTAGGGCCCAGTGTGAGAAAGCTGGGTCTTCCTCAGAGGTCATGGGTCTTCCAACAGGACAATGACCCAAAACACACTTCAAAAAGCACTAGAAAATGGTTTGGGAGAAAGCACTGGAGACTACTAAAGTGGCCAGCAATGAGTCCAGACCTGAATCCCATAGAACCCCTGTGGAGAGATCTCAAAATGTCAGTTTGGAGAAGGCACCCTTCAAATCTCAGGGACCTGGAGCAGTTTGCCAAAGAAGAATGGTCTAAAATTCCAGCAGAGCATTGTAAGAAACTCATTGATGGTTACCGAAGCGGTTGTTCGCAGTGATTTTGGCTAAAGGTTGTGCAACCAAGTATTAGGCTAAGGGTGCCAATACTTTTGTCTGGCCCATCTTTGGAGTTTTGTGTGAAATGATCAATGATTTGATTTTTGTTTCATTCTCTTTTGTGTTTTTTCATTGAAAGCAAAATAAATGAAGTAATAATACCAAAGAATTTGTGATTGCAATCATTTTCAAGAAGAAACTGAGTATTATCTGACAGAATTGCAGGGGTGCCAATACTTTTGGCCAGCACTGTGTGCGTGTGTGCGTGTGTGTGTATATGTATGTATGTATGTATGTATGTATGTATATATGTGCATGTATTTTATTTTTTTTTTTACAGTCTTTTATCCCAATGACTTTTCCTATACTTACTTATTCCTGCCCTATTACTGTAGGCTACTCGCTGCTTCTTTTCCTTGATCATAACTTGCCATGTATGATTATAGATTGGTTACATTGCTGTTTTACTAATTCATCACATTTTAAGTGACTTTGAAAAGTTAAAGCCGACGTGGGTAAACAGTGTAGGATTTTCTGGGACAAAAAAGAACAAAAAAAGCAACCAGCCCACCTCTGGTAATGTGATTTACATCTTCAGTGCATGGGATCCTCATTGACTAGGTGTCCGGGTTAGCCGAAGATTTAAAAAAAAAAAAAATTCCAGCTCAACGAAAAATGAAAACATTCATAAATTTTTTTTGCTGTTAAAAAAAAAAATACTTGTCCAAAAAGTATTATAGAAGAGGAAAAGAAGACGTTTTAAATGCAACCTGCATTCTTAAGCATGCCAAGACTGAGAATTCTTGTTTGCATTTGAAACGCGTTGGTTTCTTCTGTGATACTTTTTGGACAATTATGTTTTTAATACCATAATAAGTATACTTGTTGACCTTAAATATTTTTAGAACTTTCATTTTACAGCTGTGACATAATTACCTCACTAATCAAGTAGAGGGCAGTATAGTACTGTTGTACATCTGACAGGTCCACCACTCCACAGTTGGTAGTATATATGGCTTAACAATATAGATATTAATATTTTGTGCTGTATTGTAAGTACACCTTAGTAACAGGTTGCATTGAACATCTGTTGTGCAGAATACATGATTTTGGCAATTGGTGGCTGTTCACATTCAGTCATCAGGCCCTGTCCACAGGCTATTTACTTCAAGTAGCTTTTGCTTGGGCCTGTCCCGCCCACAGCCATGATTCAGTCATGGGTATGGGATTGAAAAACACCAAGTAAGTGCTGCTAAGAACAGTTCTACTTTTCATAAGTGAGGCCGTATGGCACATTTTATATAAAAATATTTTAGAGTAGGACTGCCCCAAAGAGATTTGCCGTGACGTGGCGGGGTAGCTCAAGAAATTGCAAATTTTTTTGACAAAAATCTCAAATTTTAATAAGTACAGTTTTTTTATAATTTTGGTGCTGTAGTGCACATTTATTGCTGCCTTTCTTGATTTTTCTTCGTAGAATATACTATATAGTATAGGATATGTGCTTAGTAGGTCACAATAATTATAGTGAACAGCTGATACATGCTGCTGATGGATTGAGTAGATATATCAGGCACTGCCTGTATGAACTTAAACATGTATGTTTCACTCTGAAACACTGCAGCATTTCAGAGAGAAGCATACTTTTACTAGTCACCATTCTGTGCATTAGTCGTTGGATTCTCTTCACACACTCCCCTGGACTAACGGGATTCTGCGTTATATGCGCACATAGGCAGTGGGTAGGGTACCTGCCTGTCCAACTAGTGTACAATGCAGTCCAGTTCCTGGCGCCTATGAAAGGCATGTATCTCTCTGAAACGCTGCAGCATTTCAGAGTCAAGCATACATGGCTAAGTTAAAAGGCTTGTCCACTACTTGGACAACCATTCTCATTACCAATGTATTCCCCTATAAAAATAATAGTCTATACTCCTCGCCGGTGCAATTCCAGTGATGTCAAAACTCGCGTTCCTGGGGCCCACGTGACATTATGACACGCGACCAATCGGAACCAGCTTCTCTCTCAACGCCTTCAGACGTCTAATTACAGGAATTGAGCACTGTGATTGCCACTCATTTGCGAATTGCTTAGCCGTACGAAGGCAGGGAGAGGGAAGCCTGCACTGATTGGTTGCGGGGCTCACGTGTCATAAAAATGGCACTTGGGCCCCAGGAACACAAGTTCCGACATCACTGGAACCACGCCAGCACTGTAGAAGAGTATAGGCTTTATTATTTTTATAGAGTAGAACATGGGGATTGAGAAGGGGTTGTCCAAGTAGTTAACGACCCCTTTAATATAGCCAGTATCTGAAATATGGGCAGCATGTATCAGCTGTTAGGGTCTCTAACTGCTCGGTGATAACTTATTTTAGTATTTAAGGAAATAAATTCAAATTTTTATTTCATGTATGTGAAAAGCTAATGCTTCTCAAATCTGTAAGAGTGATCCGCTAATGAAGTAGGATCGCCTACAGAAAATTCAAATTCCTTGTAACTTCCTTGTCAGTCAGCAAATACGGGTTTTACAAGAGTCTGCAACTGCGCTATAAAATGTTTCCATGGTCAAGCTGCTGCGCACAAGCCCAAGATCACCATGTCCAATGCAAAGCTGTGATAGGAATGGGGTAAAACACGCTGCCAACAGCCTCTGGAGTAGTGGACGTGACCTCTGGAGAGAGAACTTGCATCACTGTCTGGCACTCTGATGAACGATTGTAAGTTTGGCGATTGCCTGGAGAATGCGAACTATTGAAATAGTGCTTACTGGGAGATTTGGTAGATGAGGGATATTGGTATGCGACTGCTTTTCAGCATTTGGTCTTTATTTCAAGTGAAAAGTAACGTTATAACTGCGACTTACCAAGACATCTAGACTGTTTCATTCTTTCAACTTTGTGGCTAAAGATTTGGACTTTTTAGAATGAGTTTGTGACCCAAACCGTCTGCTACATCAGTACTTGACTTAACAAAGCCCCTCAAATACATTTCTAGAAAGACGAGCCTTAAGATTTTGAAGACTGAAATCTGTTATGAATTCAAAACGGGCAGCCCTTTATACATTCATCCATCGCTTTGGCGAGCTATCTCATATAGCAGATATGAGCTGGTTTATTTATTTTTTTTTACTTCTATAGCACCATCATAATCCACAGTACTTTACAGACCTCATCATCACTGTCCTCATTGGGACTCACAATCTAAATTTTCTATGAGAATGTCTTTGGCGTATGGGAGGAAACAGAAGTACCGGGAGAAAACAGGAGCATCAATGTAACTACTGAGCCACCTTGCAGGTCTCTTGTTATATTTTAGTTAATATTCAGGCTGTAATGTTCTATATGAGAATATAAATAAAGAATATAATTTATTAATTGCTCCCTCAGTTATCTATGTAAAGTAATCCAGGGATGTGGCTGCCTGGGATCTCGTGTGCCTAATATATGCCAGGATTTCCTGGTTTGTGGTTAGGTACTTTTATATAGAGGTTTGATACCTTGTATACAAAACAGGATTTAAGACCAGTAATGAATGGTAAGCTAACACAATAGTATTGTTTTACATTATTTCTCTTGGCCTAATTGAAAGAGCGCAAGGATGAATAATATAAGCAGTAAATTTGTTATTTAATCTGTGTTTGAAAAGCAAGACTTGTAAGAAAGTGAGGATATGAATACACCATGCTGATCGGTACTTTTATAATTATGGTACCATATTACGTGATGAATAACACGATTACGGAAGAACACCCCCCACTGACATAAGAGCATTTTCTCATTACGGAGCACCGTGAATCATCAGAATGGATTAAACCTCTGTTTTGGTCAAGTGGAAAATGAGCTTGTATAAAGTTATTTTTTCCCCCCTGTTTGTAATTTTCAAATGTGACAGATAAGCATGAGTAAATGAATTACACTGGAATTGGAAGAGAATGTCAATGTGTCATAAGACCAAAATTACCACACGGCGTGGGAAGAAGTGCTGCTTCATCATAATTTTTTTTTTTTTTTATCTCTATACCATTATGATATACCATTAATGACCAAACTAAAGTATCTAATAGATGCAGAAACTAACATTTGATCATTATGAAAAAAAACTTTCTAAGTATTATCACCGCCTTAGCAAAGAAAAGTTGCGTATTGTCCTGAACATATTTTATTTAACCTTAACGACTAACTTTTAGGGATACTTTACACGCTGCGACATCGCTAGCCGATGATAGCAATGCCGAGCGCGATAGTCCCCGCTCCTGTCGCACATGCGATATTTTGTGATCGCTGCCGTAGCAAACATTATCGCTACGGCAGCTTCACACGCACTTACCAGCCCTGTGACGTCGCTCTGGCCGGCGACCCGCCTCCTTCCTAAGGGGGCGGGTTGTGCGGCGTCACAGCGACGTCACACGGCAGGCGGCCAATAGAAGCGGAGGGGCGGAGATGAGCAGGACTTAAACATCCCGCCCACCTCCTTCCTTCTGCATAGCCGGTGGAGGCAGGTAGATGTTCCTCGCTCCTGCGGCTTCACACACAGCGATGTGTGCTGCCGCAGGAACGAGGAACAACATCGGATCTCCTTTTGGTGCGACATTATGGAAATGTCCGACACTGCACAGATCACCGATTTTCGATGCTTTTGCGATCGTTTATCGGTGCATGTAGGCTTTACACGTTGCGACTTCGTTACTGGCACCGGATGTGCGTCACTTTCAACGTGCAAAGTACCCCTTAGTTTCAGACCCCTTCAGAAAACTATATATGAACTGCTTAAAAAGGGTTAAAATGTGATATTGTTTGCTCACCCGCCTTTATCATCCACCTTCCCATGCGCGTTTTTTTTTTTCTTCGACCTGCAAGAGGTCATCTCTACACAAGGAAGAGGAACAATGCTGCTGGATGTTACCTAGATCGGGGGGGTTTCCCCAGAGTGATGTATATTTGGAGTAAACATCTGTTAATAGAAAAGTAGCCGTCCCCCAGATGTCCCTTCCGTTATATTGTGGTCATATTTTATGAAGAATTAAGCTAGCTTGGGTCCATTGTTGTGTAATATTATATTGCCAGCTGTCTGGGTTCACACAACCGTATTTTCTCCATCTGAGAAAGACGGTCCGATTCTGCTAATTAGATTCTGATTAGGGTTTGACCAGCGTGGCATCTGTTTTTTCTCGTAAATGGAAATTGAAAAAATAAATAAATAAAAGTATCCCAATCTTCTCCATTTTGTCAGTCCTTAACCCCGTCATGACCGGGCGATTTTTTTCCGTTTTTGTTTTTTGCTCCCCTCCTTCTGAGAGCCGTTACTTTTCTTTTATTTTTTCCGTCAACCTTGCCATATGAGGGGATTGTTTTTTGCGAGACAAGTTTCTACTTTTAAATGAAACCATAAGCTTAACCATATAGTGTACTGGAAAATGGCAAAAAAAATTCTGCGTGTGGAAAAACTGCGAAAAAAAGTGCAATTGCACGATTGTTTTTGGGATATTTTTATTCGTCGTGTTCACTATATGATAAAACTGATGTCGGTTTCTAGACACGAGTTTGTAGTTGTAGTACGAGTTTGTAGACACCAAACATGTTTTAGGTTTACTTTTATCTAAGGGGTTAAAAAAAATTCAGAGGTTTATAAGGAAAAAAAAAGTGGTGCACGTTTTGCGCTATTTTCTGCGATCCGTAGCGTTTTCATTTTTAAAGGTATGAGGCTCAGTGGTTATTTTTTTGCGTCTAAAGCTGACTTTTTTTTAGTGGTACCATTTTTTCACAGATGCTACGTTTTGATTGCCTGTTATTGCATTTTGTGTAAAATATGTGACAACCAAAAAAATGTAAAATTGGCATTTGGAATTTTTTTGCTGGTACGCCATTTACTGATCAGCATTAATTGATTATATATTTTGATCGGACGTTTCTGAACTCTGCAATACCAAATATGTTCAGATTTTTTTAACCCTTTCATTTTCAATGTAGCGAATGGGGTGTGATGTCAACTTTTTAATTGTTTGTTTTAATTTTTTAAAACTTTTTTTGATTTCACTAGTCCCTTTGGGGACTAAAAGGATTATCACTCTGATTGCTCAATCATTTCTGTTGATCAGAGCTGCACAGCTCTGATCAGCAGAAATGCTGCATTCTTGTTACAGCCGTTGCTCTGCCGGCTGTAACAGGAACTACGTCATGATAGCAGTAGGAGTCATCACATGACCCGTCCGTCCCCCCCTCCCCCCGCAGCCATTTAAATCGCGCAGTCTAATCGGTTAACAGGTGTGGGTGGATTGCAGCTCCACCTGCGCCTGCGAAGCACACATCTGCTGTTCAATTCAGCAAACATGTGCAGGGCTCACCGCAGTAGCCGGCGGGGATTACCCTGACATGATTTACATCATAGGTCGTGAAGGGGTCTGACTACATGATGGTATGAGTGTGATCTGATTTTTAGGCGGATAGCACTCAGACCGAAATATAGACTTCAGGATGAGCCCTAAGGCTGGGTTTACCTAACCGTATTTTCTCCATTTCAGAAAAACGTCCAATTTATGCTAATTAGACTCTGATCAGCATTTGATCAGACTGATCGGACTGGGATCTATTTTTGCTCTGAAGTAGAGAAAAAAGAAAAACAAAGGTTCACTCCCTTCTCCATTCTGTGAGTCTGTGAAAATTGAAACATGCTCGGATGTAATGCAGTCTAATTTTTTTTTCCAGAGACCCACAGACTTGAATGGCCAAATATCATCTGATTCCCAGAGGTAAATCGTAGATGCTGTGATTTATTTCCTTGAATTTACCGTTCCGGGGAAAATATTGGTGATTTTTCTCTCCTTCATTGAATTACATTGGTCCAGTTTTTGAAGGATTGCACCAAGACCAAAAATCCGGCCATCTTCACGAGACCTTTGTCACACTGATTTATTAATGAATTGACCTACACAGTACTTGATAGAGAGTAAATGGTTTAGAAGGTATACGGGAAAATATGTGAACTTTTGCTCTAATTAGCTTTAAATGCAATATATGGCTACGATATGACTATGGCAGTGTTGCTGCTCTTCCTCTTTTCTTTTATCATATTAGTCATCAGCTATCATTTCACACATACAGGCAGAGGCATCCTTTCCAGAAAATGGAAAGCATCAAAACGCACCACTTCTCGGTTTACATAGCATTGTATGGCAGTATGAGCACGACTTCCCTAACCGGGCAGGGGGGAAGCAAGTGACCAACGGCCCTTATTAGCCTCCCTTTGTGAGGGCATGTGCTCATTGAAAGACAAATAACAGCAAGTCATGATTCAGCAAGGACGCTTTGTGTATTCTGGGCATAACAATGAATGGGCTTTTGATAGTTAGCTCATTGAGTGGAGTTTCTTGGTATCGCCCTTTCAGCTTTTTGTCTTTATTTGGTGGCTGATGCCAGAATGACTGTGGAATGAGTGTGGAATGAGTCACCCATTTCCTGGCAATGGTGCCCTGGGGGCCTAAGCTGCTTTTTCACACTGAGAACCTCCTATTGTTCAGTCCACCTTTATAGAGAGTACTGTCCTTTTTAATCTTGTCTTATCTTACATTTTGATTGTTTTTCCACACAATAAATACATACTTACAAGATCTAAAGATCTTGATATATCAAGCCTTTTACTTACTTTTCAAGCTGCTTTGAAGTGTCTTAGTAGTTAGCAATTCATTTCCCATTACAATAATCTAGTAAAAAAGTAACATTATGGCCTTAATGAAAAAAAACAAAAAACAGAAGAAAATTAGTACAAATATTCATTAACGAGATCAAATTTAATTTGCAGTTTTAGAAGACTTTGAAATTCTTTAAACAAAAATGTGACATTGGTTAACTAATGCATATTTAATAATATTTTTTAATAGAATGAAGAAATATAGCATTCTTGATAAGTAACCCCTTTAATGACATGCCAATTTTTTTTTTTTTCGTTTTTGTTTTTTTTTTTTTTGCCTCTTATCTTTTCAGCAGCCATAACTTTTTTTTTTTTTTTGTACGTAGTTGCATGAGGCTTTATTTTAAGGCTCATTCACATGACCGTTCCATCTGTCCTGGTCAGTTCCTGTTTTTTTGCGGACCCATGGACAGAACCATCTTTTCAATGTCTTTTGTGTAGGATCGGATGGCACATGGAAGAACGTCCGTGTGCATCCGATCCTACAAAAAAACACATTGAATGCCGTATGTCCGTTCTGTTATTATGGAACATGTCCTATTCTGTTCCGTAATAACGGACCGTGACTTAATACAAGTTAATGGGCCCGCAAAATCCCTGGAAGCTGCACGGAAGCACTTCCGTGTGACCTCCGTTGGGTGCCCGTGCAGTCTGTGTCCCGCTCACTGCCAGCCCCCACACTGCAGTGTCAGTGTCTGCCTGCACTGCAGTATCAGCAGCTTCTCACACTGCAGTGCGGGCAGCCACGGGGATGATGAGCGCTGCTGTCAGGAGGGTAGGTGAGATCATTACCTGCTGTGACGATCTCCTGCACTCCTGACGTCAGCACTGTCACTGCCTTCTATGCCCGCCGCATTCTCACATCATGTCTCGGCGCGCGGCCCGAGACTGTCACTAGCGGTGACGTCACAGGCTCCCTCGATTCTTCGCTGAGAACGCGGCGGGCAATGGAAGTCAGTGACAGCGCTGAAGTCAGGAGTGCAGGAGATCGTCACAGCAGGTAATGATCTCATCTAAACTCCTGACAGCAGCGCTCGTCATCCCTTGCAGTGACCTGGGCTGACCTAATGATGTTAGCTCAGGTCACTGCACTGCTCTCCCAGCCAATGGGGAACATTCTGTTCTTCATTGACTGGGACAGTGAGTATGGTATTGATCGTTGTGGGACCCCCTTATTGGATTACGCCGGACCCGGATTTGATTGTTCTTTTCAATAAATTGGTGAAAGAGGGAATGTTTTGGGGAGTGTTTTTTCAACTAAAACTTTTTTTGTTGTCTGTTTTTTGTTACTGACTGGGTTGGTGATGTCGGGTATCTGATAGATGCGTGACATCACTAACCCCAGGGCTTGATGCCAGGTGACCTTACACATCTGCCATCAACCCCATATATTACCCCGTTTTCCACCGCACCTGGACAACGGGATGAGTTGGGGCAAAGCACCAGGATTGGCACATCTAATGGATGCGCCACTTCTCGGGCGGCTGTGGCCTGCTATTTTTAGGCTGAGGAGTGTCCAATAACAGTTTACTTCCTTAGTCTGAGAATACCAGACCACAGCTGTCCGCTTTACCTTGGCTGGTGATCCAATTTGCGGGGACCCCACGTTTTTTGTTTTAAATTATTTATTTAATGTAAGATAACAGCGTGGGGTGCCCTCTGTTTTGGATTACCAGCCAAGGTGAAGCTGCCAGCTGTGGTCTGCAGGCTGCAGCCATATGCTTTACCCTAACTGGCTACAAAAGATAGGGGGCCCCCACGTCGTTTTTTTTTAATTTTTTTTTTCGGCTAACTATAAGGCTAAGCACCTTTTAGTGCCACATGAAAGTCACTAAAGGTTGCCAGCTTAGAATATGCAGGGGGGTAGGACATTATATGTCTTTCTCATCTATTATCTATCCTATCTATATATCCATCCCTCCCTCCATTCATTTATCCTTCAATCCTTCTATCTCTCTGTCTCTATATTTATCTATCCATCTCTATATCTACCCATCTATTTATCTTTGTAGCTGCTTCCGTTTTTTGCGGTCCGCAAATAAAAAAACGGAAGGCACACGGATGACACACGGACCGTATACGGAATGGAACAAATGTCATACGGATGCATCCGTAAAAAAAAAAAAAAGACCGTTTTTTGCGGACCGCAAAAACAGAACAGTCATGTGAATGTATCCTTATACATAACAAATTGTGTTATCTTTTTAAGACTGCTTTGGAGTACATATATATTATATTGTGATTTACAGTAATATTTTATATTGTGATTATCAAGAAAAGGAATTTTTGCCTTCCTTTTTTTCTGTTTATTTTTAACTAGAAGGTTGCCCGATTCGAACGTATCGGGTAGTCTAGAATGTGTATGTAGGGTAGCAGATTGAATAATAATATAATCAGCAAGTCTTGAATAATGATGGTTCATTTCTTGCTCGTTGGTCTCCCGCTGTGCAGCACGCATCGGCGTATTTGACAGTGAGAGACCAACGATCTGAATGGGTAGGGAGCCGGCGTATACTGGTAACCATGTTACACAATTGGGTAACTGTGCAAAGCGCTTTGCTTAGTTACCCGATGTGTACCATGGTTACCAGCGTACGCCGGCTCAAGCACACATGTGTCGGGGGTAAGGTGGTAACCATGGTACACATTGGGTAACTAAGGAAAGCGCTTTCCATAGTTACAGGATTGTGTACCATTTTTGTTACCAGCGTACGTCGGTAAGCTGATAATCATGGTGCACATTGGGTAACTATGCAAAGCGACAGTGCTGGTTTATTTTTTGCTTGTTGGTCTCCTGCTGTGCAGCACACATCGGCGTGTTTGACAGTGGGAGACCAATGATCTGAATTGGCAGAGAGCCGGGGTAAGCTAGTAACCATGGTACACATCGGGTAACTATGCAAAGTGGTTTCCATAGTTACCCAATGTGTACACTGGTTAACAGCGAACGCCGGCTCCGGCACGCGTGTGCCGAGAGTCGGGGTAAGCTAGTAACCATGTTACACATTGGGTAACTAAGCAAAGCGGTTTCTATAGTTACCCGATGTGTACCATGGTTACCAGCGTACGTCGGCTCCGGCACATGTGTGCCGGGAGCCGGGGTAAGCTAGTGGTTTCACACATCCGGCTTTTCTTGACTTTGTCGGATGCTGCGCGACCCAGAGAAAATATGGGTCTTTTTAATAAAAATATTCTCTATATTTACTTCTCTCCAGCGATGTTGTCTCCGGCTCTGCTGCCTCCCGCTCCTCATCGCCGCTCATTATACTCTCTGAATATTCAGTGCCCTGAGGAGCTGGAAGCAGGAACAGCGCTGGGGACTTCAGTGCCGGGGACCGCATCGCTGGGTGAGTGTACAGCAGAGTATGTGTGTGTGTCTGTGTGTGTGTGTGTGTACACATGCATGTGCGCTATGTGTGTATGCGCACGGTGTATCCATGTGTGTCTGCTGTGTGTGTATACATGCATGTGCGCTATGTGTGTATGGGCTCAGTGTATCTGTGTGTCTGCTATGTGTGTATATGTGCTCAGTGTGTGTGTGTGTATACATGCATGTGCGCTGTGTGTATGCGCTCGGTGTATCCATGTGTGTCTCCTGTGTGTGTGTATACATGCATGTGCGCTATGTGTGTATGCGCTCGGTGTATCTATGTGTGTCTGCTATGTGTGTATATGTGCTCAGTGTGTGTGTGTATACATGCATGTGCGCTCTGTGTATGCGCCCAGTGTATCCATGTGTGTCTATGTGTGTATATGTGCTCAGTGTGTGTGTGTATATACATGCATGTGCGCTGTGTGTATGCGCCCAGTGTATCCATGTGTGTCTATGTGTGTATATGTGCTCAGTGTGTGTGTATACATGCATGTGTGCTATGTGTGTATGCGTCGGTGTATCCATGTGTGTCTGCTATGTGTGTGTGTGTAACCGTACACTGTATAGGACAGTGGCTGCGCCGCAACTTCCTGGTCACATGAAAACACGTGATCGGAGGTTGTCACGCGGCAACTGTAGAGTACACAGTGCACAGGAGCGCGCCGGATGCGACAAAGTGCAGAAAAGGTAAGCGACAGTGCTGACGGGGGCCGGGGTAAGCTAGTAACCATCTTACACATCGGTAACTAAGGAAAGCGGTTTCTATAGTTACCCGATGTGTACTATGGATACCAGCCTACGCCGGCTCCGGCACACGTGTGCTAGTGGCTTTTCTCCACTTTGTCTTGCGGTGTGGGCTTCGGGTGCTGCAGCAGTCACCTGGGTGTCGGGCGTCTCCGTGTGGGTTCGGGGAATGCGTGCGGGGGGACGGGGCCAGGGCGAGCATCCAATGCGTGAGGGGGCGGGGCCTGGCCAAGCGTCCAATGCGTGCAGGGTGCCGCGGCAAGTGGCCATTCCATTGGGGGGCGGCGCCAGGTCGAGCCGAGCCGCCAATCTGTGCTGGGGGGCGGGGCCATGCCGAGGCCAGCGGCCAATCCGCTGGTTGTCACCGTAAGGACACAATTTTGGAGCAAGACAGACAGACAGACAGAATAAGGCAATTATACAGTTAGGTCCAGAAATATTTGGACAGTGACACAATTTTCGCGAGTTGGGCTCTGCATGCCACCACACTGGATTTGAAATGAAATCTCTACAACAGAATTCAAGTGCAGATTGTAACGTTTAATTTGAAGGTTTGAACAAAAATATCTGATAGAAATTGTAGGAATTGTACACATTTCTTTACAAACACTCCACATTTTAGGAGGTCAAAAGTAATTGGACAAATAAACCAAACCCAAACAAAATATTTTTATTTTCAATATTTTGTTGCGAATCCTTTGCAGGCAATCACTACCTTAAGTCTGGAACCCATGGACATCACCAAACGCTGGGTTTCCTCCTTCTTAATGCTTTGCCAGGCCTTTACAGCCGCAGTCTTCAGGTCTTGCTTGTTTGTGGGTCTTTCCGTCTTAAGTCTGGATTTGAGCAAGTGAAATGCATGCTCAATTGGGTTAAGATCTGGTGATTGACTTGGCCATTGCAGAATGTTCCACTTTTTTGCACTCATGAACTCCTGGGTAGCTTTGGCTGTATGCTTGGGGTCATTGTCCATCTGTACTATGAAGCGCCGTCCGATCAACTTTGCGGCATTTGGCTGAATCTGGGCTGAAAGTATATCCCGGTACACTTCAGAATTCATCCGGCTATTCTTGTCTGCTGTTATGTCATCAATAAACACAAGTGACCCAGTGCCATTGAAAGCCATGCATGCCCATGCCATCACGTTGCCTCCACCATGTTTTACAGAGGATGTGGTGTGCCTTGGATCATGTGCCGTTCCCTTTCTTCTCCAAACTTTTTTCTTCCCATCATTCTGGTACAGGTTGATCTTTGTCTCATCTGTCCATAGAATACTTTTCCAGAACTGAGCTGGCTTCATGAGGTGTTTTTCAGCAAATTTAACTCTGGCCTGTCTATTTTTGGAATTGATGAATGGTTTGCATCTAGATGTGAACCCTTTGTATTTACTTTCATGGAGTCTTCTCTTTACTGTTGACTTAGAGACAGATACACCTAATTCACTGAGAGTGTTCTGGACTTCAGTTGATGTTGTGAACGGGTTCTTCTTCACCAAAGAAAGTATGCGGCGATCATCCACCACTGTTGTCATCCGTGGACGCCCAGGCCTTTTTGAGTTCCCAAGCTCACCAGTCAATTCCTTTTTTCTCAGAATGTACCCGACTGTTGATTTTGCTACTCCAAGCATGTCTGCTATCTCTCTGATGGATTTTTTCTTTTTTTTCAGCCTCAGGATGTTCTGCTTCACCTCAATTGAGAGTTCCTTAGACCGCATGTTGTCTGGTCTCAGCAACAGCTTCCAAATGCAAAACCACACACCTGTAATCAACCCCAGACCTTTTAACTACTTCATTGATTACAGGTTAACGAGGGAGACACCTTCAGAGTTAATTGCAGCCCTTAGAGTCCCTTGTCCAATTACTTTTGGTCCCTTGAAAAAGAGGAGGCTATGCATTACAGAGCTATGATTCCTAAACCCTTTCTCCGATTTGGATGTGAAAACTCTCATATTGCAGCTGCGAGTGTGCACTTTCAGCCCATATTATATATATATAATTGTATTTCTGAACATGTTTTTGTAAACAGCTAAAATAACAAAACTTGTGTCACTGTCCAAATATTTCTGGACCTAACTGTATATATAGATTTCTTTTTACTGTTCATGTTTCACACACCAAATATGTGACAACCATGTTGAGTGAATTCTCCAGGTTATTAGGGGTGTTGATACCTAATATGGATATGGATATGTTTTTTCTCTTTTTTGTTAAATATGTAATAAAATGTATTTTACACTTAATAATCAGGGGGGCGGGGGGGTTGCTTAATTTTTTTTCAATGGGTAATTTTTGCTTTTTATATAAAAAAAATTATTTTGCATTATATATTTTTTGTCCAAAATTTAATCCCCAAGAGATTATTAAAAGATCAAAGATTTTTTTAATATTTTATTGATTTATTTTCTCTGTAGTTGAGACATCCATAGGAGCCCCAATTACAGGGGAAAACATAAGTCTCTGGCAGAGATATACTGGGTCTGCTAGAACTCAGCAACTGCTATTCCAGCAGAGACTAGACCATCATGTTACCCCACGTCCCACATAAATTTGCAATAGAATGGAGTTAAAGGGAACCTGTCACTAGGCTTGTCCCTTATGGGCTATGGCCATCAGCAAGGAACCCTTATATACAGCATTCTGAAATACTGTATATAAGAGCCCAGGCCGCTTTGTATATCATAAAAAGGAACTTTATAATACTTACCTAGGGGGCAGTCCGGTTCTATGGGTGTCGTTCCTGTCGAGTCCAGGCTTCCACCTTGTGCGATTGCTGTCTTCCTTCTTCCTAGCCCAGTGTGGATGACGCATCCTACGTCATGCACACAGGCCGACATTGCGGTTCTGCGCAGGCCCACTTTGATCTGTCCACGGGGGGGCAGATCAAATATTGTACTGCACATGCGCTGTCGGTCTTTGACCTTTTCTTGCGCCTCCACACTACAGTACAGTATTTTCATCTGCCCTCATTTGGGTAGATCAAAGTGTGTTTGCACAAAACCGCAATGTCGGCCTGTGTGGATGATGTAGGATGCGTCATTCACACTGGGCTAGGAAAAAAAGGATGGCAATCGCACAAGATGGAAGGCGCAGGACCTGCGACCAGCGACATCCATTGGACCGGACTGCCCCCCTATGCGAGTATAATAAAGCTCTTTTTTTACGTTCTACGTGTTTTTTTAAATCAACCTTACACCTGATGAAGCTGTGGTGCTTACTTTGAACATGTATCATAATGGCAGCATAATCTTCATATTAAAATTAGCATTTTATGAGTGCTGCTATAGAGTGAGAGAATGAAACATAATATATTTAAGACTTCCAGATCCTTTATGCAGAAATAATGTAAAAGGCAGTTCTCGGAATATTAGAAGCAGAAAGCACTCTATGGCCTTGTGCGCACTAGGCGTTTTTGCGGCGTTTTTTACAGCGTTTTTGTGCTGAAAACGCAGTGACATTGCTTCCCCAGCAATGTCAATGGGTTTTCAGAAGTGCTGTCCTCACACAGCGTTTTTTTTTAGCTGCGTTTTTGTGGTGACCACAAAAACGCAGCATGTCAATTATTTCTGCGTTTTTCACTCATTGAATTCAATGAGATGTTTAAAACGCAATGAATAACGCATATAGCCGCGTTTCTATGACTAAAAACGCAGCTATAAACGCAAGGGGTGGGTACTACAGTGACGTGTACAGGAAGAGGATTCCTTCTGTTGGTAAACACAGAAGCATGAATCCTCCCGGTACCGTCACCGCTGCGTCCACCTCCCGTCCTGTGCATGTCAGCTCCGTGCGGTGCCATGTCTGGGCGGGAGGTAGAGGCAGCGTCGAAAAACAAAGTGAACAGTAGAAAAAAAAAAATGTCATATACTCACCTGTCCGCAGGGTCCCGGTGCCATGCCCGCTCCCAGCTCCTCCCGGTCCCGCCGCTCTGGCTGTGTGCAGTCTCCCCGGGGCAGGACCTTGCTTGCAGGACCTGGCTGTGGATCACCTGATGCAGTCACCTGACGCATCAGCTGATCGTAGTCTCGCCGGCTTTTTCGCGCCCGGCCGGCTATCACCTGATCCTGCCGTCAGGGGACTTCATCAGCTGATTACCGGCAGCTCCGGCAGCGATCGTATAGGATCAGACTCCTGTCCAATCGATCGCTCCAGGAGCTGCCGGTAATCACCACAGCACATAAGTGAGTATGTATTTTTTTTTTTTTTTTTTTTCTACTGATGCATCAGCTGATTGTATAATCGGCTTTTATACAATCAGCTGATGTGTGATGGGATTCAGGCACTTGATCCTGACACATCATCTGATCGCTTTGCTTTCCAGCAAACCGATCAGATGATATTGGATCCTGATTGGACGGCGCGGGACCCTGACCCAGGATTACTGCGGAGGGGGGTTTATTTCAATAAAGATGGAGTCACTAATTGTGTTGTGTTTTATTTCTAATAAAAATATTTTTCTCTGTGTTGTGTTTTTTTTTATCATTACTAGAAATTCATGGTGGCCATGTCTAATATTGGCGTGACACCATGAATTTCGGGCTTAGGGCTAGCTGATAATATACAGCTAGCCCTAACTCCATTATTACCTAGCTAGCCACCCGTCACCAGGGCAGCTGGAAGAGTTGGATACAGCGCCAGAAGATGGCACTTCTATGAAAGCGCCATTTTCTGGGGTGGCTGCGGACTGCAATTCGCAGTGGGGGTGCCCAGAAAGCATGGGCACCTTGCACTGTGGATTCCAATCCCCAGCTGCCTAGTTGTACCCGGCTGGACTCAAAAATTAGGCGAAGCCCATGTCATTTTTTTTTTTTAATTATTTCATGAAATAATTAAAAAAAAAGGGCTTCTCTATATTTTTGGTTCCCAGCCGGGTACAAATAGGCAGCTGGGGGTTGGGGGCAGCCCGTACCTGCCTGCTGTACCCGGCTAGCATACAAAAATATGGCGAAGCCCATGTCATTTTTTTTTCTTTTTGGGCAAAAAACTGCATACAGTCCTGGATGGAGGATGCTGAGCCTTGTAGTTCTGCAGCTGCTGTCTGCTCTCCTGCATACACTAGTGAATGGAGGATGCTGAGACTTGTAGTTCTGCAGCTGCTGTCTGCTCTCCTGCATACACTAGTGAATGGAGGATGCTGAGACTTGTAGTTCTGCAGCTGCTGTCTGCTCTCCTGCATACACTAGTGAATGGAGGATGCTGAGCCTTGTAGTTCTGCAGCTGCTGTCTGCTCTCCTGCATACACTAGTGAATGGAGGATGCTGAGACTTGTAGTTCTGCAGCTGCTGTCTGCTCTCCTGCATACACTAGTGAATGGAGGATGCTGAGACTTGTAGTTCTGCAGCTGCTGTCTGCTCTCCTGCATACACTAGTGAATGGAGGATGCTGAGACTTGTAGTTCTGCAGCTGCTGTCTGCTCTCCTGCATACACTAGTGAATGGAGGATGCTGAGACTTGTAGTTCTGCAGCTGCTGTCTGCTCTCCTGCATACACTAGTGAATGGAGGATGCTGAGACTTGTAGTTCTGCAGCTGCTGTCTGCTCTCCTGCTTACACTAGTGAATGGAGGATGCTGAGACTTGTAGTTCTGCAGCTGCTGTCTGCTCTCCTGCATACACTAGTGAATGGAGGATGCTGAGACTTGTAGTTCTGCAGCTGCTGTCTGCTCTCCTGCATACACTAGTGAATGGAGGATGCTGAGACTTGTAGTTCTGCAGCTGCTGTCTGCTCTCCTGCAAACACTAGTGAATGGAGGATGCTGAGACTTGTAGTTCTGCAGCTGCTGTCTGCTCTCCTGCATACACTAGTGAATGGAGGATGCTGAGACTTGTAGTTCTGCAGCTGCTGTCTGCTCTCCTGCATACACTAGTTCTGCAGCTGTCTGCTCTCCTGCATACAATGAACATTTTGAAGAAGGAAATGACATCAGACCTTTTTTTTTTTTTTTTTTTCATCAACAATCTTTAATGGCATTGTGCACTGATTAAAAACGCAGTGAGCAAAAACGCAGCAAAAAACGCACCAAATCGCGGCAAAAACGCATGCGTTTTTGCCGCGTTTTTTTTAGCCGCGGGTGCGTTTTTTTAGACAAAAACGCACATAAAAACGCAGCGTGAAAAAAACGCCTAGTGCGCACATACCCTATGGCTTATTTACATTTTATACTGGTAAAGCGGACTTTTTTTCATTTTTGCTGGATCTGAAAGGACCTCATAGTAGGGTCCATTGATGACCATCCAATCTTATGTGGAATTTTAAGAGAAGATCACGTGTATTTGTTCCTCCAATATATCCACAATATAGCGGAGGTACTGACACAACTTGCACATCCTTACACTGAGATGTAATTAAAACCATTGTAAACCACGCAGGATCAGGGGATCGACAGTCGAGGCCATGTTTCTGCATTTTATGTGCAGGTTTTAAATGGCTTTAAATACGTCTCTGAGTTTCTCTATTTTCACACTTGAGTATTTTGTATATGTTAACTAAACCCTATGTGGATCTGAAGAGGTGCAAATAATTCCATTATAACTTTTTTTTCTGTACAAGTTCCACTCCTGGTTTAAAGGGGGTTGTCCTTTCCTTTGGGAAAAGTCTGCAGACTTCTGAATCCTTTGGCTATGTGCGCACGTTGCGTAAATACATGCAGTTACGCTGCGCTTTGTAGCGCAGCGTAACTGCATGCGTCCTGCGTCCCCAGCATAATCTATGGAGATTGTGCAGGGGCCGTGCGCACGTGGCGTTTTAGAGCGCAGCGCTTCGGCTGCTGCCAGAAGCGCGCGTTCTAAGAAGTGACATGTCACTTCT